>NC_057751.1:15599943-15603882 GCF_004010195.1 Chiloscyllium plagiosum | reverse complement strand
ATATGCTCGGTCAGTAGCTGAACGTGCACACACTTTACACAGATATACGAGCCAGACACACCAGAGTCGTTGACCTCCCACATCAAGCACATAGCGCACTGAACCAGCTGGGCAGTCATGTCTTCACCCTCTTCAGCTGTGGCGTAATCACTTCACTCAACCTCCTTGTCAAAGATTCCTGAGCTGAAGCCTCACTCTTCGATCCAAACTTCCTTAGACCCTCTTTTTGTGGCAAGTCTGTGGACTCTTAATTTAGGTTAGAGGAGGAGGGAGGGAGGGAGACCCTACTTTGTAGGACCTGGGGTTTAGAACTCACTCCCTCTAATAGCAATCACTTACCTTCCCGACCGGCTTTGCGCTCCGCCAGAACTTCCGCCCAGCTCCCGCCGCTCTCTGCTGCGAAAAGCGAAAATGTGTTCATTATTAGCAGTCATGCTCTTTTGCCCTGTAAACCGATGATTGCAAGTATAAATGAGCATTCCTTTGGGTTCTGAGATTTTTAAATTGTTAAATTTATGTTTTTTTTTCATTTTTCCTCTTTCTCTATCGAGTCTTTAATTCTTTGTCCGTACCAGATCTGATACTGAATGTGTCCCTTTTAAATCATTCTCTCATACAATCCTTCTTAAGTTTATTTCTCAAACCTTGGGCGACATTATGCCTTGGGCTGATAAGTGGCAAGTAAAATACATGGTATATAATTGTCAGGCAATGATGATAGAGTCATAGAGATATACAGCATGGAAACAGACCCTTCGGTCCAACTTGTCTATGCCGACCAGATATCCTGAATTAATTTGGTCCCAGATAATTTCCAACAAGAGAAAATCTGACCATCTCCCCACGATATTCAATGGCATGACCATTATTAAATTCACATGATTAATAGCCTGAGGGTTGCCATTGACTAGAAACCGAAGTGGACCACCAACTTAAATATTGTGCAGGTCAGAGTCTGGGGATTTTGCAGGGAGAACTCACCACACCAAAATCTGTCTACGATCAATAAAGTTAAGTCAAGAGTGTAATAGAATACTCCTCACTTGCCTGATTGAATGCAGCCTTCACAACACTCAGGAGCTTAACAAAATCAGCCATCTAGATTGACAACCCATCCACCACCTTGAACGTTCACTCCCTCACACCACCGATGCACAGTTGCAGCAAATTGCACTCTCTTCAGGACACACTGTAGCAACTCATCAGCCATCTTCAACAGCACCTTCCAAACCTGTGTCCTGTTACCACCTTGAAAGATGAGAACAGCAAATGCATGGAAGCACCACCATTTGCCTCCAGGCCACTCAGCATCCTGACTGGAACTGTATCACTATTCCTTTCCTGTCATTGGATCAAAATCCTAAACTCTCTTCTTAATAGTGCTGTAAATTTAGCAACACCAGATGGATTGCAGCAGTTCATGAAGACAGCTCACTATAACCTTCTCCAGGGCAAATAAGGATGGGCAACCCTTGACATTAACGCCCACACTCCAGGAACAAATTAAATGAAAACCTCGAGGCCACTATAATTGAATCTATTGCACTTAATTGCTACCTTTTATCTATGCCTTCCTTCCTTCCTCCTTTCAGTCCAGTTAATACCAAGGCTGTGCACACTCTCCGGGGAGCTCATTGTCTTTCATCCTTCCTGGGTATGTTCCTTTAACGAGCCTATTAATGAGCAGTTGGTCACTGAATGGGGCTGTGTTGTTTTTGTTGACGCAGTGACAGCACTTTCTGCACCTTTTTAACAGCTAAGGATGGTTCTCTCCTCCTGCCACTCCAGCCCAGGCATATAAGTCAAGCTGTCAGACAAACGGAGACTGCATCCGTCAATTCTTGGCAGTTTGAATGCTCTTGAGAGTTGAGATGATTGGGTTTGCAGTTTGATGGACATGGGTGAATGGGTAGGTCTCGTCAGAATGCTATTGGTTTTGACGAGCATGTGATTTTTATTTAAGTACCCTCGGTTGCTTCAAATCTGCCACATTCAATTCTGGATTTTTAAGTTAACTGCTATGAGCTCCCAAGAGTGCGGTGCAATTTTGGCAGAATTTGTTTCCTTAAGTTGGCTGCAGGTTGTTGAGTATTTTTGAAGATTTAAATAGTGGATTGAGCAGATAAATCTAGCTTGGCAGACCAAAGCATGCCACAGTCCAGACTTGCACAATAGTGATGCAGAGAATGGAACACCTCTGTTCCCCATCTCTCTTAGTAGGGAATAGTATCCTCATGGTGGTGTCATTAGTAATCCAGTGTCCTGGGCTAATGTGTTCGGACACAAGTTCAAATCTCAAAGGGATCTTGATCAAATGGGTCAATGGGCTGAAAAATGGCAGATGGAATTCAGTCTGGATAAATGCAAGATCTTGCATTTTGGTACAGCAAACAAGGATGGGCTTATACAGTTAATGGGAGGGCCCTGGGTAGTGTTGTCGGACAGAGGGACCAAGGGGTTTGAGTACATAATTCTTTGAAGTTAGTGTCACATCTCGACAGAGTGTTTATAAAGGCGTTTGGCACGCTTGCCTTCATTGCTCAGTCCTTTGAGTATAGGAGTTGGGAAATCATTGTTGAGGATGTACAGGACATTGATGAGGCCTCTTCTGGAGTACAATGTCCAGTTCTGGTCGCTCAGTTAATGGAAGGATATTATTGGCTGGGGAGGGTTCAGAAGAGATTTACCAGGATGTTGCCAGGTATGGAAGGTTTGAGTTACAGAGAAAGGCTGCATAAGGTGTGACTTTTTCCACCTGAGAGTAGGACATTGAGAGGCGATCTGAGAGAAGTTTATAAAATAATGAAGGGTATAGATAGAGTTAATGTCTTTTCTCTGGAATGGGAGATTTCAAGACTAGGGAGCACATTTTTAAGTTGAGAGGAGAAAGATTTAAAAAGGACATAAGAGGCAAATTTTTAACACAGAGGGTGGTTCGCATGTGGAATGAACTTCCTGAGGAAGTGGTGGATGGAGGTGCAATTATAATGTTTAAAATACATTTGGATAAATACATGAATAGGAAAGGTTTGGAGGGACATGGACCAGGAACAGACAGGTGGGACTAGTTTAGCTTGGGATTATGTTCGACATGGACTAGTTGGACGGAAAGGTCTGTTTCTGTGCTGTATGTCTCTATGACTAAGTCTCCAACTGAATGCTGACTTTTACATGAAATTATAATTGATTATTGTAAAAACCCTGCTGTTCACTGTTATCTTTCAGGGAAAGTCCTCTGCTGTTGACTGGGCAGAATGAGCAGTTACTGTTAATTAACAGAATGTACCCGATGCCATCCACAGGGACCGAAGCATATTTATAAACAATCAGTTGGCTGGAAGGCTGGTTTGTGATGCAGAGTGACGCCAACATTGAGAGCTCAATTCCCACACCAGCTAAGGTTACCATTAGCATTCTGCCTTCTCAACCTTGCCCCTTACCTGAGGCTTAGTGACCCTCAGATTAAACTTAGCACCAGTCATAGAGTCATAGAGATGTACAGCATGGAAACAGACCCTTTGGTCCAACCCGTCCATGCCGACCAGATATCCCAGTCCAATCTAGTCCCACCTGCCAGAACCTGGCCCATATCCCTCCAAACCCTTCCTATTCATATACCCATCCAAATGCCTCTTAAATGTTGCAATTGTACCAGCCTCCACCACATCCTCTGGCAGCTCATTCCATACACGTACCACCCTCTGTGTGAAAACGTTGCCCCTTCGGTCTCTTTTATATCTTTCCCCTCTCACCCTAAATCTATGCCCTCTAGTTCTGGACTCCCCGACCCCAAGGAAAAGACTTTGTCTATTTATCGTATCCATGGCCCTCATAATTTTGTAAACCTCTAGAAGGTCTCCCCTCAGCCTCGGACGTTCCAGGGAAAACAGCCCCAGCCTGTTCAGTCTCTCCCTGTAGCTCAGATCCTCCAACCCTGGC
>NC_057751.1:15529506-15598205 GCF_004010195.1 Chiloscyllium plagiosum | reverse complement strand
TCCCCTTTTTGCCCTCCTGATTTCCCTCTTAAGTATACTCCTACTTTCTTTATACTCTTCTAAGGATTCACTCGATCTATCCTGTCTATACCTGACATATGCTTCCTTCTTTTTCTTAACAAACCCTAATTTTCTTTAGTCATCCAGCATTCCCTTTCACCTTGAGAGGAATATACTTTCTCTGGATTCTTGTTATCTCATTTCTGAAGGCTTCCCATTTTCCAGCTGTCCCTTTACCTGTGAACATCTGCCCCCAATCAGCTTTTGAAAGTTCTTGCCTAATACCGTCAAAATTGGCCTTTCTCCAATTTAGAACTTCAACTTTTAGATCAGGTCTATCCTTTTCCATCACTATTTTAAAAAGAATAGAATTATGGTCGCTGGCCCCAAAGTGCTCCCCCACTGACACCTCAGTCACCTGCCCTGCCTTATTTCCCAAGAGTAGGTCAAGTTTTGCACCTTCTCTAGTCGGTATATCCCCATCCCTTTCTGAAGAGAGACTAACCTTTGGTTCACTGGGACTATGGCGCCTTTACCTTAAATAACTTTGAAAACTCTGAGATAGAAAGCCACAAATGCATGCTGGCTGCTGACACAAAGGTAGATGGATCCATAAAATTCCCAAGAGATATTGACAGATGCAGTGAACTGAGCAAAATTGGATTTCAGTGTAAGCAAATGTAAGCAAAGTGGGGATTGACACATTTGGCTGCTTGTGTAGATAACCTCTTAAAATATCATGGACAGGGACAGAAAGTAATCAGGAAGAACACAAGAGGGTAGAAATTGTGCTTCACTGACACAGAGCCTTGGCTTGACCAAACTTGGAGTTACTATGAGTAATTCTGCAGCCCACACCTGAGGTATGATATATTGGGCTTGGGCAGGGACAGCACTGTCGATTTATCAGAGTGACACTTGGACCTTGTAGGGGAATTGTACATGCTTGTCTTTTTATTCATTCAGAGGATGTAACCTTCATTGGCAGGGCCATCTTTAATGCCCACTCCCTAGTCCTTGTGCGAAGGTAGTCGTTATTGAACCGCTACAGTCCATTTGGCATTGGTACACTCATGATGCTGGTTGAGTTCCAGGATTTTGATCCAATGACCCTGAAGAAACAACAATATATTTCCAAGTCAGGATGGTGTGTGACTTGGAGGGGAACTTGCAGGGTGCTCCCACATATCTCCTGTCTGTGTCTTTCTTGAAGAAAGTGGTCATGGGTTTGGAAGGTGATGTCTCAGGACCTTTGGTGAATTTCTGCAGTGCACCTTGTAGATAGTACACACTGCTGCTACTGAGCATCGGTAGTCGGGGGAATGAATGTTTGTAGATATAGTGCCCAATAAACAGGCTGCTTTGTCTTGGATAATGTTGAGCTTCTTGAGTGTTGTTGGAGTTGCACTCATCCAAGCAAGTGGGATTGTATTCCCTGTAAATGAGATGGTTAAAGGGTGATAAGAATGAAGTTTTAAAGATAGTAAAGGTGTCAGACAGGTAAGATGGAGAGGAACTATTTCTGTTGGTTGGGGTAGTCAAAGAGAAGGAGATGCTATCCAGGGATTCAGAACTGGTCCTTTTAAGAGTGAAATCAGAAAACATTTCTCCCTCAGAAAGTGGTACCAGTTTGGAGTTCTATTTCACACAGTGTCATTGATGTTAGATCAACTGAAAACTTTAAATCTGTAACTCATAGGTTTTTAACAGCCAAAGGTATTAAAGGATATGTGCTATATGGTGTCAGATCAGTCACAATAATATTAAACAGTGGAACACGCTTCAGGGACTGAAAGTTGGCTTGGAGTCAAAGAGTCATACAGCACAGAAACAGGCCTTATGGTTTAACCAGTCCAAACTAAACTCGTCCCACCTGCCTGCTCTGGGCCCATATCCCTTCAAACCTTTCCTATTTATTGACTTATCTAAATGTCTTTGAAATGCTGTCACTGTACTGACATCCACCACTTCCTCAGGAAGTTCATTCCACACGCGAACCACCCTCTGTGGAAAACATTTGCCCTTCATGTCTTTTTAAAATCTCTCTCGTCTTCATTGGATGTCTCTTCTGAGCCAGTTAAGGAGACATTTGGTGGGATAACCAAAGGTTTGGTTAAATAGGTCAGCCTTAGAGAGTATCTTACAGGAGGAAGGAGAGCAACAGATATTTGCTTTGGTGTGATTTGCTGCTCTTTGTATATCTCCCATTCATCAAAGTAGGGATATGTTGCAATGAATTTTGCAATACTTGATGAGATACTGACACCGCAGATCTGTCTGCCTGTTTGGATTCAAAGCTTTGTATTGTTTGAAAACAGCAGAAGCTGTAGTGTTTAAAAATATTTCGTGGGCAGCTGTTCATATGGCGCACTGTGTAAAGCCATCAATCATCAAAGACAAACCTGAGTGAAGGTTTGAGAAGTTCTGTATTAAAATGACACGTTATGACTGGAACTGAAACACCTTCCATTTGAGACACCTGTGTCAGCCCAGGTCAAACAGTATGGGAGAGTGAAGCCACAACACTGTCCGCTCCCAGGACAGACATAGCACAAGGTTAGATACAGAATAAAGCTTCCTCTACACTGTCCCATTGAACATTCAGATATAGCATGGGGTTAGGTACAGAATAAAGCTCTCTCTACCTTGTCTCCCATCAAACACTCCCAGGACAGATACAGTTGGGGCTAGATCCAGAGTAAAGCTTTCTTTACACTGTCCCGTCAAACACTCTCAGGACAGGTATTGCCAGGAGAAGATACCAAGCTCCTCTTGCTGTATAGTTTGACATCTTTTCATTTTCCGAAGGTTTTATGTTTTGCGATACCTTACATTGTTTGATAGTGGTGAAGTTGTTGAGTAAATGCTTTTAAGCTACTGTTGAGTAATGTTGAGTGGAAGAGTTGAAAGAAGAGTAGTCCTCAGCGCTGGACCTGATGCTTGCTTTTGAATGCATCGAAGATGCTCAAGAGTTGATTAATGCAGTCTGTAGCCATTCAATTCCTGTGTTTATTGTCCTTTTCGAATTAGCAGAGAGTCTCTCAAGGCAGACTGGACTCAAACTGCGGAGCAGCCCTAACTTGATGGTGTCTCTAATATTTATCTGTCCGTGTGATTTGTGCCTTGGAGATTTGTGCGATACGGAGGAGCTTCCACGAGTGGCAGTGTTAAGTTCACACAGCAGGGGATTCAAAACTGGCTATGTTCCACAGCAAGCTTGCCAGTGTAAATGCTGCTCTCCCCGCTTTCTCCTCCACACTCTGCTAATATTGGCACAAAAACCCATGCCCTGCTTCCAGAGACCGTTTCTACGGTTCCCCCTTCTCTTTCTATTGAGCAGCTGGCGTTTTCACTGGCAGGCGATCTGTGTTCTGTATCCTGGCATCGGCTCGCATTGCCAAGCAACTGGGGACGCTGGTCGACATCAGCTGTGTGTTCAGCTGCTTCCCCTGAAGAAAAGGCTGTCCAACGAGCTTGGCTTAACTGTCTGTGCACAGTATTTGCTCTCAATCCACCTCCGTGGCTGTGGTTACCGTCTCACCGGGGTTCCGATACTTTCACAGAGAAACTGTTGAGGGAAGTGACAACACAACATTAACTTGTACATAGAGTGTGTCGATCACACAATTAATGTGTTTCTGAAGCAGGAATGGAGAAGAGCCCTATTCTAGCTTTGCATTGTGACTTTTGCATCCAGTAGTCTGATATGGTAGGAACTGCTATGTGACAAATGCCCATCGAATTAAGCTCCTATGATCCTTGTTGATACATAGAGTCATACAGCAAGGAAACAGACTCTTTCGTCCAACCAGTCCATGCCAAATATAATCCCAAACTAAACTAGTCCCATATCTTGGCCCATATCTCTCCAAATCTTTCTTATTCATGTACTTATCGAAGTATCTTTTAAAGTTTTGACTGTACCTGCATCTACCAGTTCCTCAGGAAGTTCATTCCACACACAAACCACCCTCTGTAAAAACTTTTCCCCTCATGTCTTTTTCAAATCTCACTCCTCTCACCTTAAAAATATGTCCCCCAGCTCTTGAAATCCCCCACTCGAGGGAAAATACCTATCATTAACCGTATTTATACCTTTTATTGATTTTATTAACCTCTATAAAGTCACCCCTCAACCTCCTAAGCCCCAGTGAAAAAGGTCCCAGCAAGACAGGAAGAGGCTGAACAGGCTAGGCCTGTTTTACCTGGAGCGTCGGAGGCTGAGGGGTGACCTTAGAGAGGTTTACAAAATTATGAGGGGCATGGATAGGATAAATAGACAAAGTCTTTTCCTTGGGGTCGGGGAGTCCAGAACTAGAGGGGCATAGGGTTAGGGTGAGAGGGGAAAGATATAAAAGAGACCTAAGGGGCAACTTTTTCACACAGAGGGTGATACGTGTATGGTTTGAGCTGCCAGAGGATGTGGTGGAGGCTGATACAATTGCAACATTTAAGAGGCATTTGGATGGGTATATGAATAGGAAGGGTTTGGAGGGATATGGGCCGGGTGCTGGCAGGTGGGACTAGATTGGGTTGGGATATCTGGGACAGCATGGACGTGTTGGCCGAAGGGTCTGTTTCCATGCTGTACATCTCTATGACTCTATGTCCAACCTCTCTTTATAACTCAAACCTTCCATACCTGACAACATCGTAGTAAATCTCCCCTTAACCTTCTCTAGCTAAATAATATCCTTCCTTTATCAGGACAACCAGATGCGGACTCATGATGCAAATACAGTCGAGTTATTAGTTAATTTTGGCTCACAGATGCAGACATGAGGTGAGGAAACCCACAGTGATGGGAAGCTTTGAGAACCTTAGCTGCACAATCAACAATTCCTCTGGAACACGCTTTTATCGCCACAAGCCGTGTCTCAAATGACTAATACATGGTGTTGCACCATTAAACTTCATCTGCGATCTGCCTGCCCAAGGGTACTGAATCTTCCTCTGATTCAGGCCTCGAATATCCACAGCTGACACACTTTTGCCATGTGTGAAGGGTGTTGCTTCCCCTCTTTGCTCTGAGTTCACAACTGTTACTGATCTTGGTGGCTGCAGTTGGACCTTCAATTACGGAGGATGGGAACGCAGCAGAATCCTTCTGTTCTGACTCCACACCTGCTCCCACAGACGCAGATTGAGGAGTGCATTCAATTTGGCTGCAGTGCTCTATGTGGCCAAATAGTCAATTGGCAGGTCATTCTGCCTTGGCTCCAGCTTGATGTCGAGACCACGTTTCATGGTCTGCCTCCCTATCTGGTGAGGTACACCATCACAATCATAGAATCCTTAAAGTGTGAAAGCAGGCCGTTTAGCCCATCGAGTCCACTCCGATTCTCCGAGGATCATCCCCCCTTCCTTGAAACCTGCCATTTCCCATGGCCAATCCATCTAACCTGCATATCTTTGAACCATGGGAGGAAACCGGAGCACCCGGAGGAAACCCACGCAGATACTGGGAGAATGTGCAAACTCCACACAGACAGTCGCCCGAGGGTGGAATTGAACCCGGTTCCTGGCACTGTGAGGCAGCAATGCATAACTCACTGTTCAAGAGGGAGAAGTTTAAAGGATAATCTCTTGCTTTTCAGGGCAGTCCTCTCTGCTACCATTTTCTAAGTCAATCAGCTCAGCTCCTTCCTTTCAGCCAAGGAAGGACTGCATCCAGCTCTTCAGAAGACTGCCATGGGATCTTCTACATCTGTCTGAGTGGGATAAACAGTCTCAGTTTAGGCTCAAACATAATGATGGCACTTGCTTAGTACTGTTCTGGAGTATAAGGGAATTCCAAACATTCTCTGAGTGAAAAATATTCCTCCTCATCACAGTCCTAAATGGCTGGACTCTTCCTGAGGCTGCAACGCCACCCCAACAAACAAAACTGGGGAAAGCATCCTTTCTGCATCTACCCAGTCAAGCTCAAGAAGAATTTTGTCTGCTTGAATAAGATCACCTCTCATTTTCCTAAACTCTAGAGAATGCAGCTCTGGTTTCTTCATAAGATCATCCTGCCATTCAGTCAATTGAAGAAAGCCACTGGAAATGCATTTCCCCATTGATCCTGGTAACAGCACAATCTCCCACGTGCCCAGTGTTGAGACATTATACCTACTCTCCTTTATCAAGGTAACAATGAACCCTTCTCAGAAGTTGGCAGCAAAGGTTAAGCACCAGGTGAATGCTATCATACTTAACATCTCTTGGACAAAGAACAAATACAGGAAGAAGGGTCAGTGTCATTCTCTCAGACCAAGGCAGGCATCTTTGTCTCCCGTCACTGGTTGAATGGCCTTTGGCTTCCACAGAAGAACAGCAGTGATTTCCTGGAGGGTGCAAGGTGGAGTGTATCTGGTACAGTGTGAGTGACAGACCAGTTTGTATAAAGACTGACAGAGGACATGTCTAATTGTCAGCAGTTTTCGATGAGCCACAACATTGATCTGCTATTGGTCATGTCTCCTAGGACTCTGAGTTACAAAATTTAATGGAACATAGTCCTTTTTAATTTGTAACATTTCATTTTGTAGAGGCAGAAACCCTCAGAACATTGCATTTAAAAAGTCCTTGAAATGTCATAATATCCAAGGTTGGGGACCGGAAGCTGGAAAATGAGATGACAGCTGCAAAGCTTTCTTTCGGTATGCATAGACACAATGGGCTGAATGGCCTCCTGCGTTGTAACCTTTTCACATATGTGTCTCTTCACCAGCATGTGTTTTCGGGTAAATCTAACGTTATTCCCATCATCTCACTAGCAGTCTTTTCTGCAACGTTCAATTCAGATATCATTTAAGTATTCCTAAGTTTCCATTTCAGAAGTTATTCAATCTATTTACTTTCTCAGTCTGAACCACCCCGCAATCTCTCTCAATCAGCAAACAGTCTTGTGCTTCCTCTGTTGGATTCTGTCAGAGCTATTGTTCTCTGACCTCCTGTTTCAAATGTTCACTATTTGCAGTTTGTTTTCATGCAAGTGTTTTCTCATACCCATTCTTGGAATGTATGTGTTGTTGCCAGTGCCAGCATTATTGCCCATACCGAAGTGCATTTGAGAAGGTGGTGATAAACTAGCTTCCTGAGCTGAATTGCATGTGGTGTAGGGACAGTTGGACTACTCAGAAGACAGTTGGACCTTCCACAGCTGTGATAATTGGCCTTCAACAGCAACAAGCATCTTCCCCAGAGCTTGGGGTGATTCCACTCAGTGGAGAGTCTTTTCCCTAATTCCCATTGACTTCAGTTTGGCTCAGGCTCCTTGATGCTGTACTCAAAACAAATGCTGCCTTGATGTCAAGGGCAGTCATTTTCACCTCAGTACTGGAATTCAACTCTTTTGGTCCATGTTTGGACCAACACTGAATTGAGGTTAGAGTCAAGTTGCCCTGGTGGAACCCAAACTATGTGTGGTTGGGTGAGTTACTGGCAAGTAAACATCGCTGAGAAAGTGTTACTGATAATCAAAAATAGACCAATAGACCACGAATTGAATTTCTCCTGCTTTTTGTGGATCATACAGTTTGAGGCAGATTGTTCCACATTGTCAGGTAGATGCCAGTGTTGAAGCTGTTCCGGAGTTACCTGGCTAGGGGTACAGATTAGAGTGGTGCTGGAAAAGCACAGCAGGTCAGGCAGCATCCGAGGAGCAGGAGAATCAATGTTTTAGGCAAAAGCCCTTCATTTTGCCCAAAATGTCGATTTTCCTGCTCCTCGGATGCTGCCTGACCTGCTGTACTTTGTCAGCACCACTCTAATCTTGACTCTAATCTCCAGCATCAGCAGTATCTACCTCCACCTGGCTAGGGGTCCAGCTAGTTCTAGACCACAAGCCTTCCTCATTACAGCTGTGATGTTGTCTGGGCCCTTACTTCACCGTGCACACCTCTGGTATGATAACTAATGATTGCACTTTGGTTTAGGATTGGGAAATAGTTTCTGTCCCCACTAATTGACTCCTACTCCAGATTTCTCCTCTCTTAAGGACACCATCATCTGTGCCTTGGTCAAACTATCAATGTATCGCAAATCATTTCTACCGAAGTGATAAACGTGTGAATAGAAGATGGCTGTGCCAGAGCTATCACTTTCACCATATCACGAAGATGGAGTGACCAGAAAAGTTTCAGCCATCCCCTCTACTGCTGTCAAAAAGAAAATATTGAGTTTGAAACGTAACCCAACATCTTATATTTGTTCTTCACCCTGGGAGTAAGATTAATTTGGCTTCTTAGCATTGATGTTTTCAAAAGAGTGACATTTCTCTGGCTGAGCGTAGCATTGATTCTGTTATTGTAAAAATTCCAAAGAATTTTGGCCCACAAGAAAATATATATGTTATATTCCTTTTGTGTGTCAGCCACAATTCTATGGCATGTTTTCAAGGAGAAATAAAGAACAGATTGGTTCCACTGATTGTTGAAGGAATAGAGGCCCTTTACTCCCTTCGATCATAGGATTTACACAACACAGAATTGCAAAGCAAGTGTAGTCTTCTGAAAAAATCTAATTCTTTTTAATGGATTATCTCCACTTACTCACCATGGGGAATCCAAAACTAGATGGCATAATTTTAAAAGGGACCTGAGGGGCAATCTTTTCACACACCGTATTTGAAACAAGCTACCAGAGGAAGTGATAGAGCAGAGTTCAATTGCACTTAAAATATGTTTGGACAGGTACATGAGTCAGATAGGTTTAGAAGGACATGGGCCAAACGTAGGGAAATGGGACTAGTTTAGTTTGGAAAACTTGGTAGGCATGGACGAGTTTGACCAAAGGGTCTGTTTCTGTGCTCTATGGCTAGATCTATATTTATTGGCCTTTAGAAAGGTGAGAGGGGATCTCATTAAAATGTAAAATTCTAACAGTGTCTGCAGTGGAGGGGGCATGCCTGCAATGAAGGGTCGCTTTGGACTGAAATGAGAAAAAAATCTCTTCAGGATGGTGAACCTGTGCAATTCTCTACCACAAAGTTATGGAGGTTAAGTCACTAAGTATGCTTGTTTAAAAAAATTTTTTTGGAACATTCAAGATGTCAAAGAGTGTGGGGATTGAAGTGAGCATATGAGCAAGTGGATCAGCCACGATCATACTGTATGACAAAGCCGGTTTGATGGGCTATCACTCCTTCTATTTTCTATTTTCCTATATCCTTCATCACAACTTTTAACCATTTTCTCTCTAAATCTCTGCCCTTTTATTAGGAATCATTGTTACTTTATGAAGGGTAGAAATAGTATTAATTCATCTTGGAAATTAATTGCTTCAGACACATTGAAGTTGCCTTCCATTTCAACAGATTGTTTGTCACCTACTTGCTTTGTTTGGGAGTCTACCTGCAAACTGTTTCTCCTCTCTTGCATTCTTTTGAATGCACTCTTTTGAATTTGGCTTTTCTCTCCAGACTTTCTACGTAATAGAATACTGAATTTGAATGTTATCAGGCCCAGAATTTCACCATTGTGCTCCTCACATTTTGCAGCTTTTACCAGGATCACTGAGTGGCTCTCAGACAACTGTCATGAATAAGGTGACCATGGGCTCATTAAAAGGAACGAGGGTAGCCAAGGGAACAGGGCCATTTAACAGTATTTGAAAAAATAATTAGACTAATACTGACAACAGTCTTTAAAGAGAACAGGAGGTGAAATTACAAAGAGTTTAGTTTACCTCTTCCAAAGTGATATCAATTTGGGAATTGACCATTTAATTTGGAACACTGCAAACATAGTTCAGTTCTTTAAACAAGGAAAGAGAGACCAAGACATTATAGACCTGTTAGTTGAAAATCTATTTGGAATGCAAAGGCAGAGCAGCTGAGAACTTAGAGAAATTTGAGCTATCACAATCAACATGGGGTTGTAAAGGGCAGGTCATATCTGATGAACGTAATTGGTCATTTTGAGGATATAGTTAAAGTTATAAATGAGAATGTCTAAAGATGAAATTCATGTGAACTTCCAGAGTGCATTTGATAAGGTTTCACATAAGACACTGTAATTTAGCATCTGATGTTATGGATTGAGGATACCTTGCCAATGTAGTTGAGAAATTGGTTAGACAGCAGAAGACAGAATGAAGGTTTGCACTCAAATGCATGATTTGTCACGCAAGCAAATATGCTGTATTTATATTCATAGTTATTCTCAACTTAGACCATCCAGTAGAGATCCATATCTTTAAATTTACTGATTTTCAGGATAGGAACAAAAAGTCAAGAGCTGAGACTTTTATTGCTGGAACGAAGATGTAAATGGATATGGAGATAAGGTTAGTGAATGGAGTTAGCACACCCATGGCCGAATTGAATGGTGGAACAGATTTGGGGAGCGGAGTGGCCTCTTCCTGTTCAAGTATTCCCACTGTATAGTGAGCCGGATTGCCAGTGCTGAGTGACTTGCTTCCCGTAAGCCGTAGGTAGCTTTTGAAGTCACCCTGGCAGAGACGGGCATAATCAGGAAGTGAGGCAGGAGTCTTCTGAGATTGGCATTGTATGTTCAAAACTACCACTGCGCTGTCGAGTGGGCTGTGCATATTTCACGATTAAAGTTGTGCAGCTGATGTCGAACCTCAGATAGAAAATCTGCCTGCTCCACAGCTATTCTCTGACCTTTAAGTACAGTGGATTCCTCTTAAAAAGAAATGCACAAAAGAATTGTTTCAAGTGGTCAACATATTTTATATAATGCGCTTTTGTGTTGGAGACCACAGCATGTTTTCTGGTCTCAATTCCCTTTTGATAAAAATATGGTGCTCCTCCTCTGTTCACTGAATTATAGAAGGAACGATTAAACAGTCTGTGGTGCAAAGACTTGAAAACAACCCATTTACATCTACAGCTTGCGGGAATCTACATGCCACAGTCTGTGTTCCTCGGCCAAGCAATTATATGTTCGACTTTAATGAACTTCTTCATTTTTCATTCCTTTATTCCTGTTTCATTCAATTATACTTAAGAGCATGAAAACCTTTGCAAACTTCAACTCGTTCAAAAATGGGACTGCCCAAGGCAGCACCCTTACTGTGTATATATCGGGAACAGAAGTGGTTACATTACTCAACTAGAAATCCAGGAGTCTGCACTTATGATCCTGAAAAAAAATTCACATCCCAGCATAGCACCTGGAGGAACTTAAACTCAGTTGATTAAATAAATCTGGATTTGGAGAGCGAACTCCAGTAATGATAATCATGAAACTACCACTTTGTTGGAAAAACCCTTTTGGTGGATGAATGTCCTTTAATGTACTGTTCTAAGCATAACTGCACGTGACTCCAGACCATCATCAATGTGGCTGATTCTAAAATGCGCCACTCTGTTGCTGAGTTCCCAAAAAGTATTTCTTTTAAAGTGCATACGTCTACAGGGTGTCTGTCCACCAACAGTACTGTTTGGGTGGTAGTTCTAGGATTTTGATCCAGAAACAGTGGAGGAACGATGACATTGTCCCAAGTCAGAATGGTGTGTGGTTTGAATGCGAGCTTACAGGGGGTAGTGCTCCCATTCAGCTGCTGCATTTGTCCTTCTAGATAGTCGAGATTGCAGGATTTAAAAAATGCCGTAAAATCAGCGTGGGTAAGTTTTGCAGTGCTTCTGAACAATGCAAGTTGCTGTCATTATGCACCGGTGGTGAAGGGAGTGATTATGTAAGGTGGTGAAATGAGTTGAATCAAATGGGCTGTTTCTTTTACCTGGCTGATGTCAAGTTTCTTAAATGTGGTTGGAGCTGTACTTATCCAGGCAAGTGGGAGTGTTCCAGCACAAACCTGACTTGTGTCTTGTCGATAGTGGACAGGCTTTCAGGAATCAGGAGATGAGTTACTCACTGCAGAATTCCCAAACTCTAACCTGGTCTTTAGTTATGGTCAGTGGTAACACTGTTTATGTTGATAGTGGCGATTCACCAGTGATAATGCTATTAAATGCCAAGAGGAGATGGTTAGACTAAGGCTTCTCTAAGTTGGGTGTCAGGACCCCAAGTGGAGTTGCAAACCGACAAGTTTGGTTTCCCAAGATCTAAGGCAGCAGTGGCTACCATGGGGAGTTGCAACCAAGTTATAACTGCTCCCACTCTGGTCGGCCCCTGCTCTCTCAGCAATTCAGGCAGCATCCGAGGACAGGCAGAATCGACGTTTTGGGCAAAAGCCCTTCATCAGGAATAAAGGGCTTTTGCCCGAAACGTCGATTTTGCCTGTCCTCGGATGCTGCCTGAATTGCTGTGCTCTTCCAGCACCACTGATCCAGAATCTGGTTTCCAGCATCTGCAGTCATTGTTTTTACCCTGCTCTCTCAGTACCGCTACTTGATCTCACTGAGGGATCACAACAATATTCAGTCCTTAATATGTATCATTGGGTTACACTTCCTTGATGGAGTTGATCATTACCTGGTACTTAATGAGCATGAATGTCGGTTGTCACTTATAATCCCAAGCCTGAATGTGTCTCGGTCTTTTGTGCAATCAAATATGGTCATCATCAATGTCTGAAGGGTTGTGAATGAACTGTATACTGTGCAATCAGCAGTGAATATTTCCACTTCTGACCTAAGATGGAGGGGAGATTATTGATGAAGCAGCTGAAGTTGGCAGTGCCTTGGACGCTACTCTGAGGAACTCTTGCAGCAATGTTGTGAGACTCAGATAATTGACTCCAACAACCACATCTTACTTTGTGCCTTGGAAAGATGATAGCTCGAGTTTCCTCTCAGACTCCCATTGACTCCAGTTTTGCTCAGGTTCCTTGAGGCCATATTCAGTCCAGTGTTGCCTTGATGTCAAGAACAGTCACTCTCACCTCACTTCAGGAATTCAGTTTATTTGTCCATTTTTTTGGATCAAGTCTACCCCAGTGAGGTATAACAAGATGAATAGACAAAGAAGTCCACTTAATGGGGATGCACTGATGTGAAATAAGTAACCAAGTTTGCAAGGACCTAACTGAGCCTCAGCATGTTAATGATGAGGAAGTGCGATGAGTAAGTGCCACTTGCAAGCATTACCTATGACATCTTCCATTACCTTGCTGATGATTGAGAAGAGATTAATGATGTGATAATTGACCTGATTGAATTAGCCTTGGTTTTTATGGATAGGACACACTTGGGTAATTTTCTGCTTTGTGGGGTAGATGCCAGTGTTGGAGCTGTGGTGGAGCAGCTTGGCAAGAAGTATGGCACTTTGGTCCATAAGTCTTCAGCACTGCTGGCAGAATTTTATCAGGGCCTAGATTTGCAAGTGAATCAAATTGACTAAAGGCTGGCATCTTTGGTGGAGCTCTAAGGAGTAGACCAAGATGAACCATGCAGTCTACAACTGTGGATGATGCTGATTACAGATGTTTTAGACTTGCCATTTGCACTAATCATATACTCTTCGAATGATTGCAGCATGAAGAAGGCCCTTCAGCCAATCCTGTTTGTACTAATCCTCTTGAGGAGCATTTTACCTACAATCACTCCGACAACTTCACCCTGTAACCCTGTACATTCTTCGTTTATAATTAACCTTCAGTTGAAACTATCTCTACTAGACAGTCAGACAGCACATCCTCGTCACTCATGGCATTGCACCTTTGTTGATCAAAATCTCAGCTTTGACGAATCTAATTCTCCGCTGATTAGTCACTCATTCTCCATGATCTTCATTTCATGTCTTTATCTTATCTGAAGTGGTCCCCCTCATTGTCTATCCTGGGATCCCGTGTCCATAATGCCATAGACTAAATCTTTGCATTATGTCGAAACTTCCTCCTCGGCCTCACAGTTCCATCTATACAACCAAGAGACAACTCAGAGTCTTCTGATTTCCATCCTCCCCGCCATTCAAAGCCAGGCTTTCTCATGGGGCCTTCAGTTCTGGAATTTAGTTCTGAAACTTCTCCATCTGTCTCTCCTGGCTCCCAGATCGCTTTACTCAAGTTGAGCTCTCTCTAACCTGTCCCAGCAGCATCCCCTGCCTCCAAAGAGGACCTTTCACTGTGCCAGCATGACATGTTTTCAATCCCACATTTCTTGGAGGTGAAATGGTTAAATTGGTGTCATATTAGGACAGCTTTTTAGTGTCTCTCTTGCAAGCTAGGAATTGAATGAAAACTCTTACTTATTTTGTATCAGTGCATCCCTGCTGAGTCCTTTGTGCATTCTGTCTTGTTACACCTCAATGATTAGTGCACTGGAAGTCAAGTCCCATTATTTCCAGATTGTCATAAAAGTTAAAGATTTTAAAAGGTATGCAGAATTCCATAATTTGCCTGCCCTTTAGACCAATTCTGACGGAAAGTGCGCGGCAGGTTTCTGTACTCAACAAGAATTGGTTTTTATACCAAGTAAATAGACTCTAATTCCAAGTACACAATTATGAATCTCTACAAGTTAAAACTCTAATGCCCTTTAAACTCCTCCAGACACACAGACTGACACACACACAGGAAAAAACATGGGTGTTTCAGGTAGTGAGAAGGACTAGGGATGCAGTTAACAGTTCCTGTTTACAAAGTTGCCAAGACAATTCTTCTGACTCTTGTGCTGGTTATAACACTGCTTCTCTGTTTACCTTCTCCAGAGCCTATGCAGAACGCCCAGGGGACCGGTTTACTCTTGTAGAAATGTCTCTGACTTACTAAGTAAAAGCCACAGCTTACAGTAACTGCTGAAGGCCAAATAAACGGGTCTTCCTGAGGCTTAAAGTAGATTTTGCAGGAGAGAACAGTCACAGTTCCTGAGCTGGTGGAGATCTGAAAGTTTTTCTGTAACCTGTCCACAGCCCCAAGCTGTTAAGCTACCTGAGAATCAGTCACATAGTTCTTGGCAGGCAAAAGGCTTTTGTCATCAAGAACTGGTCACCAGTCCACAATCATTAGTCCAAGGACCAATCAGCTACTTGTTCCCAACCAAAGCATCATTTGTGCACAACCACTTTGGCTCTAGTACATTTGCAATGAGGTCAGATAACTTGTTTTCAAAACATGCAGCAATCTTTGGGTTCAAATACAGTTCTTTTTCCATTTCATCCATACTGAAAAATTAAAAAGGTACGGCATTTCCAGTCTGGAGATTGTATATTGTTATTGTTTTAACTGATGTGATTATGAAACACCATGCCTGTTCTCCACTGTGGAAGGATATCTCCCTTTTTTGTCATGCTGGATTGAAGGGTTATTGCACCTCAGTAGTCAGGGGTCTTCCTTTCTATGGCACTTTATTGGAGGGCTAATGCCATTTATTCAGGAATAAAGTGGAATTCAAGGCCACTGTCTGTAATCAGAATTGCTCGACGTGGCTGAAAGAAATGTTCTCTTGAAAATAATTGGCAGCCTAAAGGGAACCCGTCAAAACAGATTAGAAAATCTGGCTGTTGAGCTCTGAGCCATGTGCAAAATGTTAGCGGCTCAGTGAGAGTGTCAAACCTTCTTCCAACTCTGTTTGTGGAGAGGCCCTGCTTTGGGCTGCTTAAGTGGTTTTTGGGGAGGGTGGGGGGTGGTGGCTAGAAACAGGAGGAGGCTTTCAAAGCCCATTGAGCTTGCTCTGCCACTCTGTTAGATCCGCATCTCAACTTAATTTTGCCAGCTTTGCTCCATTGCCTGCCCGTCATGTTGGTTAACATGATATGGTCCCAAAGTCTGCCATAAGTCACGAAGATTTTGCTACAGGTGAAGACTGAATGCAGATTGAAAGAAATATGTCTTTAGGCACCATTCCCTTTTTGTTATTCGTCTTAAGTTGTGCCTGCCTCTTATTGCAGATGCTTGTGTCTCTGCTCATTCATTGTTGGAATCTAATCTTGCTTCTCTGTTTTTAACTTTGACTCACCATGTTGGTCTTGCTTTCTGCTTTACCCCACACTCCCTATGCTTCTCGAAGCCTAGTCCAGAAAAGTGCAATCACTGTCTGTGGATGTTTTCAGCTACTCTTTTTGTCAACAACTTACCTTTTTGGGTGCATTTAATGCAAGTAGGAGCTCACAAAGAGGAGCACCCACCAAGGAGGAGGGTTGAAGGAGATGGATGCTGTGGTGAGGATGGGCTTTGCCAAGGCTATGGAGTGCTGTTGAAACAGGCAGGGCTGTGACAATTGAAGGTTATGTCATTGACGATTCAGTCTAGAGTTATTGGTGGGGTAGTACCTGTCCTGGGGTGTTTCTGTGCACAAGTCAGCTCCCCTGTATCATAGAATCATTGATACTGAAGGAGTCCTTGTGTTCTCACTGGCTGTCTGTCGAGCCATTCAGACACTTCCAGTACCCCGCTGTACAGATTTTATGTTAAATTTTTGAATCATCAACTAATTCAACGTGTAACAAAGTGTTTTCCCTCACAGCCCCAATCTCTCTAATCTCCTGCCAAAACCTTAAATCTGCGTGCCCCTTTAACTGTTAGCTAATGGCAACAGATTTTCTTTTGTCTCCCTTACCTAAACACCCTCACATTATTTTGTACCTTTATCAAATTTCCCCTTAGCCTCAGTAGTTGGATGGTTAAGGTGCGTTTGGAATCGGGGTAATCTCCAGTATGGTTGAATTGCTGATAGATGTGATGTTTGGTAGTTCAAAGCTGTGTGTGAGTTGGCTATGCCACCCAGTGTGCCAAGGTTCACAATGCAAAAAGTGCAAGGTGAACATGTGCTTCAGCAAATACAAGTCAACAGCCTTGGTTTTACTGTCCTAAATTTATTTGTTTCTCCCCTCACAGCGATACACATTGTGAATGTTTTATTTGTTTTCCTGACATCTTCTTTGCTTTCTGTAGCTGCCTTTCTGGGAGACATTGCACTGGATGAAGAAGATCTGAAATCGTTTAAGGTTGACTGGATTGTAGATTTAAAGAAACACCGAATCCAGAAGTTTGGGCTCTCTGCGGGTATGTTAATTTTCATCACTGTTTGAACTGTAATATCCTTGAGCTCTTTCTTTGTACATTTGCAGAATGGGCAAATAATTGGCAAATTGAAGTTCAACACAGATAAACATGAGGTACTGTACTTTGGTGGGAAGAATAGAGAGGTCACTATAATTTGGAAAGTGCAAATCTTGACTGGGTATATGGGCCTTTGATTATGAATAGTCAAATCATTAACTGTTGCATTCTGGGTTTGATGGAGTGGAGTTGGAGGCAATGTTTCTTCTGGTGAGGAAGAGCCAAACCAGAGGCCGTCAACATTGTACTGACCCCAAGAAACCCAACTGGGAATTTCAGAAGAAGCTTCTTCACCCAGAGATTGGCGAGAATGAGGAACTTATTCCCACGGGGAAAGGTGGAACTAGATTGTGTCATTATATTTGAGAGGTTGTGAGGGAGGAGGGAATAGAGGCTGATGATATAAGATGAGGAAAAGTGGAAAGAGGCTGGATTGGAGTAAAGACATGGCCGTAGACTGGATGGGTTGAATGGCCTGTTTCCATGCTGTTTCTCCTGTTTCATTCAATGTACAGTTATTACGTCAGCAGTTTACTACTGCTGGTGATCGCCTCTTGCTTTGCGTGCCCCCACAATCTGTTATACTCACTCCTCCCCCACCTAGGTCATCAGCATAAGCACAATCACATTCCAAACCTTTTTAAGTTATGAAGCAGAACTATCCTGAATTCAAAACATTAACTCTGCTTTTTTCCTCAGACACTGCCGGTACTGCTGAGTTCTCCAACTTCAACGGTATTTTGCCTTTTAATTAATGGAAGGTGGAGATGGACTGTTAGTTTACAAGAATGTGGTTTGTAATGAAACAAGAGGCTTGTGTCGATGTAGCAGCTTTCACACCTCCCAAAGCATTTTGTAGATAACTATCTAATGTGGAAGTGTGGCCATGGTAGGAGGTCGAGAATTTCCCACAGACAGCAATGAGATTATCCAGAAGATGATACCTCCTGACAGTGCTGCATTCCCTCGGTACTGCACTACAGTGTCAGTGTCAGTTTTGTTGCTGGAGTGGCTGCATCAAAAGGCTGCATTCTATTTGAATTTAGCAACAGTTTGTTCTACTGCATAATGCACTGTCATGGGTAGGTCCCATAGTTGGTTGACATCTTTTACGGGATGTATTTTGTATTCAAATTTTAGTTCCATTTAGGTTCTGTCTTAAGGTTATCTGATAGACAAATATCACTGATCGGCAACCTTGACCATAAAAATAATTCTCCTAGGATTTTGACCTAACCACAATGCTTTTGACAAGCAGCTATCAAAATCAGTCAAGCTGCCAAGTTAAGTGAAGCAATGAAACAGCTAAAACATATGTTTTTAAAGAAAGCATTTTTTATACAGTAATATTAGGTCGATGTTCTTGACTTGCTGAAAATCCTGCTATTGGAATTAATTTCATCCTATTTACCCAATCAAAACACATGATATTGGAAACCTCAATTAAATCTCCCCTTAATTTCTCTACTGCAAGAAAAACACCACAGTAGTGGTGTGTTAAAGTTCACTCGAGGAATCTTAAGTTTATGTGGCAACACACACCCTTTATGCACCTTTTATAGCCTGGAGTCAAGGATCATGATGGTAGAGATATCAATGTTCTTTCCATCTGACAGCTCTCTAGGAATCTCACTTGCCCTCCATCAATATGTATTGGAAGGGTTTCCCAGTTGATGCTAAACCCGTTTGGTCATGGTATGAATGCACCTTCCTTACCATCAAGTCCTAGGATGGAATTCAGATCAGACCTTCTAGCTCAGACACAGGATGTTACTCAACATGCCACAGGACCATCTTTTGTCCAATTATAGTAAATCTCCTCTGTATGTACTCCAGAGCCCTTGACATCCCTTCTGTGAGGTGAACTGAATGATAGTGGACAGTGTGCAAATTTCCCTCTGGGTGAAATTCCTGTTATGTCATGCCTGTGGATGTCTCAATAAATTTAAAGAAAAAAAAAGATTTCAGAAGATATTATGCAGAGTGTTGGCTACTCTGAGAAGAATGATTTCTTTGGTTTAAAAACAAAGTGTAGCCCAAGGCAGCAGATGTAATGGTAATTGAATAACATGAAGGAATGTTAAGTGACCAGGTAATGAGGGGTTGCTTATTGATTGATGGCCATATTCTGTGTTTGTACATGTAGGGAAACATGAGACTAAGTGAGGTTGGTGGAGAAGAGCTTGAACCAGAAAGCAGTAAAACAGTCTATCTGAATGAGTAACTGTGTGAGCAGTTTACAGATGAATTATTTTAAGCAGGATCAGCATCCTCCTGTTGGCCCACAGGGAAAACAAATGACAGAACTATGGAGCAAATGTGGAGTGTGACAACCACATTGCTGTTGCAGATAACTGTCACAGACACAATGTGCCGAATGGCCTCCTGTGCTCTAAATGGTAGTGTTGTAATGATTTGAAAAGTGCACTTCAATGCATATTGCTCACTTTAAGAAAACGTACTAAATTGCACCCGTGGAAGGAGTTGGCAAGACGAAACAGAGAGTTTGAAGAAACTGCTTTCAATAAAGAAACCACTTTTTATTCTGGCTGCCCCTCACTGTTTCTAGTCTGAAGAAACTCACTATTCAATAATAGTTTAATAACAAAAGTTACATGCTTCAATAAATGAAAGAGAGATGTTGTTGTTAACAAAGGCAAGTTGAATTTGTTCAGGATTGGTTCGACATTGGTTAACACCTAGTTGTTATATTGTGTCAAGCTCTGGGAATCCCATTATATGGATGGTATTGGGCTTCAGAAAGGACAAAAGAAAATCACTTGAAAGATGTTTGAATTTTTCTCGCACAGTTTTAGAATGCGGAATGTTTCGTTGTCAATCGTAGCTGAGACTGAGTCTGTAAGACCATAACAGCTCCTCACTCTGTAAGCCTGTCCACCGTTAAGATGGCACAAGTCAGGACTGTGGTGAAACACTCACCACTTGCCTGGATGGGGGCAGCTCCAACAACACTCAAGACGCCTGACCCCATCCAGGACAAAGCAACCCGCTTGATTGGCACCACATCCACAAACGTTCAATCCCTCCACCACTGATGCTCAGTCGCAGCAGTGTATGCCCTCTATAAGATACAGTGTAACAAATCACCAATCCTCCTTTGACAGCACCTTCCAAACCCACACTTCCTACTACCACAGAGGAACTATACCACAAGCAAGTTCCCCTCTTTCAGTTTCTCTCAGTCTTGGAATGGAGTGAATGATTGGTCTTTCCTGGGGCAATAGATGGAGGTGTGGTTGTGTGTTTGTTCTCATTTGAAATGTAGTAGGATGGAGAATGTCTTTAATGCTAAACTTTGAATAAAAGTGAAGATCTAACACGAGGACAATGCCTTGAGCTCCCAGAGGATGCTGCTGCTTTGACAACCTCAATCAGCAGTGCAGTCCCATGTGTTTTACATGTGGAAGGAAGCCAATATCATTGGAAATGTTACCACCATTTCCAATGATATTGGCTAAGTGACTTCCTCCTATCTTTTTGGCTTCATGAAATCCCAAAGTGCTTGACAGCCTATGAAGTAAAAGCCAGATAAATAAGAGCAGAAGGGGGCTATTTGACCCCTCAAGCTTACTCCATCATCTATTAAAGCAATGGCTGTTCCACTACCTCAACTCCACTTTCCTCTGTACTCCCTTTTGCCTTGCTTCCATGAGAGACTAAAATTCTGTCTCAGTCTCAGCCTTCAATGACAGAATGTCAAGAACAATCTGTGGTGGATAATCTCAAAGATTCACAACCCTCTGAGTGAAGAAATTTGTCCTTGATGATCAGTCCCTTATCCTGAGACTGTGCACTCCCATGTTCCAGATTTCCCAGCCAGGGAGAAATATTCTCTCAGCAGCTGCCCTGCCAAGACCCTCCAGAATCTTGGGAGTCCCAATGAGAGTACCTCTCGTTGTTTTAAACTGTAGAGGATATTGACCTGATTTACAGCCCTTCATTCCTACAGCCACCACACCTCAGGGACCAATTCATTTGACCTTTTACTGTCCTCCTGCAAGGCAAATGTAGCCTGCTTTAGATAAGGAGACCAAATATTGAAATTTGGGCACTGCTGCACTGCCAATAATTCATGTGCGGGCAGAATTTTGGAAAGTCAAACCAAGGTAGGAATTTCATGGTGAATGGAGTGTAATGGAACGGAAGGATCTTGGAGTTCAGGTTCACAGTTCTCTGAAAGTAGAGTCCCAGGTGAACAGGGCAGTGAAAAAGGCTTTTGCACACTGGCCTTCATCAGTCAGGGCACTGAGTATCGAAGTTGGGAAGTTATGTTGCAGTTATTCAGGGTGTTGGTGAGGCCGCACTTGGAGGATTGTGTTCAGGTTTGGTCACCTTGTTATAGGAAGGATGTTATTATACTGGAACGAGTATAGAAGAGATTTACAAAGATATTGCCTGGATTCAACGGCCTGAGTTGTAGGGAGAGGTTGGTCAAGCTAGGACTTTTTTCTTCAGAGCATAGGAGACTGAGGGGGAATCTTACAGAGGTGTATAAGATCATGAGATGCATGGATAGGGTGATTGCACTCAGTCTTTTTCCCAGGGTTGGGGAATTGAGGATGAGAGGGCATCAGTTTAAGGTTAGAGGGGAAAGAATAAAAGTGAACCTGAGGAGCAACCTTTTTACACAGAGGGTGGTACGCACATGGAATGAGCTGCCAGCGGAATTGGTTAAGGCATGAACAGCATTTAGAAGGTATTTGGGCAAACACATGGATAGGAAAGGATTAGAAGGATATGGGCAAAGCGCAGGGAAGTGGGATTAGCATGGACGGACATTTTGATCGACACGGACCAGTTTGGGCCAAAGGGCCTGTCTTTGTGCTGTTGGACTCTATGACCGTAAGTCTCATAAACAACCTGGCTGTTTTTTTGATGGTGATTTTATGTTAGAGACAAATATTGACCCAAACACCCAGGAGCACTCCCCTTGCTCTCTTCCACATGATGTTTTTGGATGTCTTGCATCCTTCTGAGTGGGGCAGAGGGGCCTCAATTTCAAGTCTCATCTGAGAGACCGTGCAGAACTCCCTCCTGATCACATGTGCCTATTTCTCTGGAGTAGGAGTTGAAGCTAAGTTTCTGACAGAGATGAGGCTACTACTGCCACTGTGCCAAGCTGGTTGAAAAACACACCAGATTGCATGGATAGGGAAGGGAGCTCAAGAGAGAGCTGAAATAAGCCTTAGAATCTCACCTGTTACCAATTCCATTCCCAGATCTTATTTCTTGACTGAAAGCTCCAGGCTGTATGGGCTCATTTATGACTGAGTACTCAGTAACATCCCTCAGCCAAGATCATTCTAGGATTTGCAAATGTAAGCTGCACAATGTGGGCTTTATCTCACAGTAAACGGGACTTCTATTCAAACCCCCCTGAGGATCCTTAAGCGGTGGTTCGAATTTTTTTTAAAGCCAGGTTTGGAGCAGAGAGTCTGGAAATGAATCTCTTAAGAAATGTGTCAGCTGTAAACACTCGTCACATTGAGTTGGGTAATCTGTTTACAACGTGTTACACAACTCGAGGAATCCAACATTGCAGTGTGGGAGAATTGCCTTCATTCGCACTGCTGTCCACTTTGCTTCACACAATGCCACAGGCACTGGCTGCCCTCCAGTGCAGTAACCAAATAGCTATTCTTCTTCTGTGAGCCTTGACAGCGAATGTCACAGGCCATTTCATTATGCATCATGTCACGGTCAAAATCAGAGATTGTCCCCACCATATCTCACAGGACTCTTGGGAGGAGACGCAATAATAGGGGCGATGGTACACATGCCTTTCTTTTTCTCATGTGTGTAAAGTCATGACTGGTTGACACAGCCGCTGGTGCCCTTTTTAATCTGTTGTAGCAGCTCTTTTTTGTATTTGCTCTTGGAATCCAGCCTGTCCTTTTTACAGATTTGTGCATCCTGCCCCTAAATGTCTTTACTACTTTACCTAAGCAAACTCCAAAAGATCCAAATGCTGATTGACGTTTTTATCCTTAACACCCAAAATGCAACACCTCTTGTTTACCTATGTTAAAATTCATTTGTCAACTAACCACCCATTCATTGCTAATGTCTTTCAAGTATACCAGGAGGCCTACAGAATAAATACTATCAGTAAATACCCATCTGCCTATCTAGTGGTTTCAAAGGGCTTCACTGTGTGGGATGCTTGGATCTATGGTTGTCCACAGACAAGAAAGAAAAAGAATTGCTTTTAGATAGCAAGCTGACATCTGAAAACATTTCGTGGCCAACAAGTCAGTTCTCAAAGTATAGTTTCTGTTGTGTGTACAAAATGAAGGAGCCAGTCTGTACACAGTGAACTCCCACAAACAGTAATGTAGTCAGGACCAGATCTTTTTCTGTGTGTTTGTTGTGAACTGCTGATTGAGGAACACTTATGGTCCAGGACACCAGGGCTGACTCCCCTGCTGTTCTTCAAAATACTGCCATGGTATCTTTTATATTTCGCCATGCAGATCGTCAAAACCCTACCAGCCATTCTAAAGACAGCATCTTGAATAGTGCAACACTTACTGCTGCAGTGTTAGTATTGACTTTATTTGCTCAAATCCTGCTGTGTGATTTGGACCATGAATCTTGCGATACAGAGACAATAATACTACAAACTGAGCTATCGTTGTCAACTTTAGCAGGAGCATTCTGAAACCCAGGTATCGAGAGAAGAAGGTTGAGTGGAGATTGGAATGAGGTGCTCAAAATCAGACTTCTGGAGAGAATGGATGGGAAATATCTCCCCGTGGCACATGAGTTGACAACCAGAGGGCACATATTTATGGTGACTGATTATCAGAAATACCAGAGACAACAGGCCGCACACAGGTTCTTTTCATTGGTATGAGAAGGAGGGATTTAACTGGACAGCAGTATCCATATTAGCTTGTGAATTTCAGTGTAATTCAAAAGGACATGATGGTGTAGGGGTAGCATTACTGGACTTGTAATCCAGAGACCGAGGCTAATGCTCTGGGAACATGGGGCTTAAATGTTCCACAGCTTTAACA
This sequence comes from Chiloscyllium plagiosum, assembly GCF_004010195.1. NCBI lineage: Eukaryota > Metazoa > Chordata > Chondrichthyes > Orectolobiformes > Hemiscylliidae > Chiloscyllium > Chiloscyllium plagiosum. The sequence continues at coordinate 15,574,251 of NC_057751.1, read as the reverse complement.
TAAATGTGAAATACAAAACTAGTCAATTGTGACCCCGAAACTGTCATCGATTGTTATTTAAATCCCTCTGGTTCATCAGTGCCTTTCAGAGTGGGAAATCTGCCTGAGTCTGGCCTCCACATGACTCCACACCCACAGTGATGTTGGTTGACTCTTGATTGTCCTCTGAAAACACTGAGGGTGCCATTCAGTTCCAGGGCAATTAGGGAATGGGAAACAAATGCCAGCCTTCCCTCTGACACCGGAATCCCATTAAATAATACATTTGAAGAAATGCTAATTAACCATGAATCAAGGTTCTTTTCATCCCTCCTTTCCCTTATTCAAGCATTTAAAGGGAGGCGAGATGAATATGTGAAGGAGAAGGGAATAGATTGTTATGATGGTAAATGTAGATGAGAAAAGGTGAGAGGAGTGGAGCATAATACTGGCATGGCCTTGTAGGGCAAATGGCCTGTCTGTGTGTCATTCAGACATCAATTGAGTGACATGTGGCCATCACCACAATCCAGTTTGTCACTTCATTGTTAAACATGTAGCAATCTCTGTTTGATTGTATGACTTGAATTCAGCAAAGGATTGATGTGTGCTGGCAACAGAAGCTTGTAGATTGACAGTCCTTTCAAATTTAAGACAGTAGATCAAATGATCAAAGTATCATTTTGTGCTTTTACAAAGATCAGCCAACGCAATGTAAAAGATATTCGAAAAATGAAGGACTTGGGCATTTGTTTTGTATCTTTACATTCTAACATGGAGCCAGGACTACTTGGAAAAGCAATCTCTACATGAATTTGAAATGTATGGAGATGGCCATCTGTGTCCCAAACTATCTTCCAGTTTTTAGAATCCTCAATTTTGTTCTCTCTGGCGCATGTACCCGTGGAAAGCTGGCAAGACTCATTGGCCAAGCTTCCAGTCTGGACTGGTTGATGCAGCGATTAATTGGAGAAAGGTTGCACACACACTGGAGCTCTGAGTCGAAGCCAGGTATTCCAGGAAGGTGACAGGGGTCAAAAGTCTACACATTCCTCAATGATGCATTCATGGACGTGTTCAGAAATGTTCTGGTGTCCATTCCGAAGCTGTGTGCAAACAGCAGCAGCAGCCAGGCACAACCTCTGCAGAGCTGAAAGGTCCACAAGAATTAGGAGCAGGACTAGGCCGTTTTGCCCCTCAAGCCTCCTCCAATATTTGCTAAGATCATGATCGATCTGATTGTAATTAGAAATCACACAACACCAGGTAATAGTCCGACAGGTTTATTTGGAAGCACTAGCTTCGGAGCGCTGCTCCTTCATCAGGTGATTGTGGAGAGTAAGATTGTAAGACGCAGAATTTATAGCAAAAGTTCCCAGTGTGATGTAACTGAACTGATATATTGAAAAAAACCCAAATTGTTTGTTAATTCTCTCATCTTTTCGAATGACCATATTGGTATCAGTTCTTTCATATGTAAATCGCAAAACTTTTTTTTTGAGAAGTTGCATTCTCAAGTGCAGTTTAACAATTGGTGTCATGTTGACCTGGATAACATATTGAAGGTGCTACCTTATCTGGGCCAACCTGACACCAATTGTTATACTGCACTTGAGAATGTAACTTTTTAAAAAAGTTTCTAACTGAAGTCCGTACAGGTCACATCTATCGCTCTGCCCTCATCAATCCTCTTTGTTACTTCTTCAAAAAACTCAATCAAGTTTGTGAGACATGATTTCCCACGCTCAAAGCCATGTTGACTGTCCCTAATCAGTCCTTGCCTTTCCAAATACATGTACATCCTGTCCCTCAGGATTCCCTCCAACAATTTGCCCACCACCAAGGTCAGGCTCACTGGTCTATAGTTCCCTGGCTTGTCCTTACCACATTTCTTAAACAGAGCCCTATGACCACAGATCAGCAAGATCTCAGCTTTGTCCTCTCTATCTGTTCTGTACGAGTAATTGGTTTAGATGCTTTTTTTATAAGTCTTTATAACTTTGGAACTTGCACTGGTACAAATGTCACATAAAAAGGGATGAGCGAAAAGTAGCAGAATTGGAGGAGACGACCGTGTAGTGGTAATGACACTGGACTGGTAATCCAGAAACCCAGGCCCGTGCTGTGGGGACTTGTATTCAATTCATGCCATGGCAGATGAAGAAATTTGAGATCAATAGAAAAAATTAAAAGCTAGTCCAATGACAAATATGTAAGCATTGTTGATGATTGTAAAAAAATCCCGTGTGATTCCCTTTTGGAAAGGAAATCTGCTGTATTTACCCAGTCTGGTCTACATGTGACTCCAAACCCATTGAGGCCTTCTCGAGGGTCGGTGAGGATGGCCAACAATAGCTGATGACGCTCGCATCCTGTGAGGGGAGATTTTATTTTGAAAGCTTCTGTCTTTATATAGTGCCGGTAATGTAATAAAACGCAGCAAGGTGCTTCACAAGAGCATTACAAATAAAGTAAAACATCAAGCCACATGAGATAATAATAAAGGGAGCGCATGGGGGTGGAGAGGTCTAGGGAGGGAATTGAGAACTTGGGCCCCAAGCAGCTGAAGACACAGCCACCAGTGATGGAGGGAATAAAATAAGGGGTCAGAATTGGAGGAGAACATACATCTGAACTGGAAGTGCTGGGTGCAAGAAATGGAATACCTGAAAATGGAGGCCTGATTGAGCAAATAGTATAAAAGGAAGCCATTCAACCCATCAGGTCTGTACCAGTTCTCTGTATAGTAGTCCAGTCAGTTCCATTCCCCTGCTCTTGGCTGCCACCTGACAAGTTTGCTTGTCAGGTGAGGATTGAGAAAGTGAGGACTGCAGATGCTGGAGATCAGAGCTGAAAATGTGTTGCTGGAAAAGCGCAGCAGGTCAGGCAGCATCCAAGGAGCAGGAGAATCGACGTTTCAGGCATGAACCCTTCTTCAGGGCATGAGCCCTTCCCTCAATACCTGTTTGATTTAGCATTGAAATTATTGGCTATATGTGCTTCCACTACCCCCAGGTATTAGTGCACCTCGCCACCGATGGTTGAGACAGAATTGGGCTGATGGCCCTCCCTTATGCGACCTTGTAAAAGCTCAGTGTCTGCTTTCCCACGCAGTAGGGCAGAGATACTGTACCTTACCCCAGATCCACCCCCCAGGAGGAGTCTCTGCCTTTGGGATAGCAGGGCAGGAAATGGGACAAAGTAAAACAAAAGCCCTTTAACTGTAACTTGCTATAACTAAACGGAAGAAATGTTGAGACTCCAGCAGACAGCTTCTAATATTTTCCTCACCACAAACTGTCTGAAGCTTTTTATCTTTTTTTAAATTCCCTGTGGGCGATATGTGGGCTACAGACCCTGAGTCAGCTGTGGGCTGCAACCAAATCCTCCTTTGTATCTAGAAGCTGCTTTGGCTTTGGCTGCACACTGTTAGGTATGCTGCCTTGGAATTCAGGAGGATCATGCCTTTCCCCGATAGGTCCCTATTTGTCTCCTGATGTGAACACTTGAACAGCATGTGTGGTGCACAGCAAGTCTGCAATCGGTTGAAAAGCCAGAAGTTCTGCAATTAGTGCCTATTCCAACAAGACCCCCATGAGTCTCTTTGGAGAGGGCTTGCCAGTGTAATTGACTCAACGTACAGCCCACCACTGGGCTGAATTAAAACGGTGTGGATCCTATTTGAGGGGAGGAATTTGCTACTAATTATAGGTGCAGAAATGTAAGACTAGAAAGTACTTCTTGAGGATGCTCAGTCAATTGTGAAGGTTTGTCTAATTGAAGTTACTCCAGGTGTCTGACATGGTGCATGCTTCAGAAGGAAAATTTGCTGCTATGTCGGGAGGAGGGGACTTAGATTTGATTTTGATCTTAAACCATACAGGCTCACCTGATACTTAAGCAATCCATGGCACATCTGAGCACCATCCAGGCTCCGACTGTTCAATGGGAAGTGACATTTGTGCCCGACAACGGTTCTCTTCAAGCAAGAGAGAATATAGACATCTCCCCTTGACAGTCCACGGGATTACTTTCACTCAATCCCCCGTTACCAATATTCTAGGTGTTACCATTGACAAGAAACTGAACTGGGCGAGCCATGTAAATGCTACAAAGAGTAGGTCAGAGGCTAGGGAATGCTGCAGTGAATAACTCAGCTTCTGACTCCCCAAAGCCTGTCTACCATCGACAAGGCATAGGAGTGTCATGCCCTGGAAGAGTGCAGCTCCAACAACACTCAAGGAGCTTAACACCATTCAGTATAAAGCAGCCTGCTTAATCAGCATTCTAACCATCATCTTCAACACTTGCTCCCTCTACCACAGATGTCCAATAGCAGCAATATGTATCATCCACAAGATACACTGGAGAAATTCACCACGACTTCCTAGCCAACACCTTCCAAAACCATGACCACTGCCACCTTGAAGGATAAAGGCGGTGGATACAGAAAACAGTACCACCTGCAGGTTTCCCTTCAAGCCACTCACTATCCTGACTTGGAATTACATCACTGTTACCGAAATAAAGTCCCTGTGCCATATCAACTGCAGCAGTTCAAGAAGACAACTCACCAACACCTTGTCAAGGGCAACTGGGGAATAACAATAAATTGTAAAATAGCCAATGATGCCCTCATCTCAAGAATAAGTCTTTAAAAAATGAAATTTTGCTTTTGAACCTTGGAATAGCAGAAAGTCTGGAACAGAGCCTGGTCATTTAGCTCACTGTGATGCCCCATCCTCCTGCCAGTGCTAGCTTGTGGTGTAGTTAACAATTGGTGCTGTACAGCAAGGGGACAGCCCTTCTGTCAGCAACTAGTGATGGTAGCTTTGTCAGAGAAGTACAGTGGCTGAAGGGTTATAGTCCTGAACACACAACCCACTGATCTTGAGTTCAAATGGGTTTGATTTCAAATCCTATCTGGAGTGATTGTGAAAGAGAAGTCTGTAAATGCAGTCAGACCTGTTGGCTGTGTGATTGTCTGGTATTCTTCAAGTCATGGAATGTAGCTCCCACCCCTGGAGCAATCTGGCTGTCCTGTGATACCACCAAGTTCTTGAATCTGAGCATGGAAAACTAATGCAGTTCTGAAGTTGAGGCTGAGTTGTATCCCCGGGGTAAACCCGAGGGAGCTATCCTTTTACTGAGCAACATGCATTTACAAAGCACCTTTATTGTTGTTAAAAAGCATCGGGCAATGAACTCAAACACAATGAGAAGCAGACCATATGGGACATTCGGGCAGCCAATCAAAAGCTTCATCAACAGGTCGGTTTGCAAGCAATGCTGTGAAGGAGAAAGGAGGGAAGGAGTGTTTTAGGAAGAGAATTCCAGAATCTGGGGCCCAGACAGTTGAAGGCAGAGTCACCAGTATGGAGCAATTATAATCTAGGACCCACAGGAGGGCAGAATTGGGAGAATGCTGATTTCCTGAAAGATAGTGGGGCTTCTGTGCGTTACAGAGATAGAGACAGCGAGATTATGGAGAGATTGATATCAAGGTTGAGAATTTCGAAGTCAGTACATTGACTGTGAGGCACTGTCAGTCAGCAAGCAGAGGGCTAGTGGCTCATTGGGACTTGGTGCGAGTTAGAATGCCAGGAGAAAGCTATGGATAAGGTTAAGTTTAAGATGAGTGTGAGACTGGAGACTGGCAAGGACAGTAATAAAGTGGTCGATTTAAGAGGTAACAAAGACATGGATAAGAGTTTTAACCGAGGTGAACAGCAGTAAATCATGAGGACATGTAACTCAACTGATTCCAGGGACGAAGGGGTTGATTAATAGGAAAAGGTTGATCAGGTTGGGCCTGAGTCCATTGCAGTTCAGAAGGGTGAAAGGTGAGCCTGTTGAAACATTTAAGATCCTGAGGGGGCTTGATGACATGGATGTTGAAAGGTCATTTTCTTTACAGGGACATCTAGAAAGAGGATGCACAGTTTCAAAATAAGTTGTCTCCCATTTCAGATGCAGATGAAGATAAGTTTTTTATTCCCTCTCAGTGCCCTTAATCTGTGGAATTCTCTTCCCCAGAAAGCATTGGTGGCAGTGCAGAAGCATCTTTTTAAGGCTGATGCCGACAGGTTCTTGTTTGACAAGAGAGTCAAAGGATAGATGGGGGGAGGGAGGGGTGCAGCTGGGGAAGTGTAGTTGGGAAAGCGAAGTTGTGGCTGCAGTCAGATCAATCATGATTTTATTGAAAGGTGGAGCAGGCTTGAGGGGCCAAATGGTCTACGTCAAGATGTAATTTATATATTGAGTCATCTAGGCTGGCATTCCCTCAGATATAGGAGATTACGATGGGGGAGGATTTAACTGAGGTGTTTGCAATGACGAAAGGAATTCCATTAGGCTCAACTAGGACTCCCAAGTCCCTTTGTACTTCAGATTTTGAAGTGTTTCCCTGTTTAGGAAGTAGTCACGCTTCTATTCTTGTTAGCAACGTATATAACCTCACACCTTCCCACATTGTATTCCACCTGCCACTTCTTTGCCCAATCTCCTAGCCTGCCCAAGTTCTTCTGTAACATCCCAATTTCGTCAACACTAGCTGTTCCTCCATCCACCTTCATGTCATCTGTAACTTAGCAGCAATATCCTGAGTTCCTTCGTCCAGATCATTAATGTGTAACGTGACCATTTGTGGTCCCAACACAGACCCCAGCAGAACTCTACATGTCACTGGCAACTATTGTGAAAATAACTCTTATTTCTCCAGTCTCTGCTTTCTGCCAGTCAGCCAATCCTCTATCCCCACCAGTACCGTGCCCTAAAATTATTAGATTAGATTCTCTACAGTGTGCAACCAGGCCCTTCGGCCCAACAAGTCCACACCGACCCTCCGAAGAGTAACCCACCCAGACCTATTTCCCTCTGACTAACGCACCTAACTTATGGCCAATTTTAGCATAGCCAATTCACCTGACCTGCACATTTTTGGACTGTGGGAGGAAACTGGAGCACCCAGAGAAAACCCACGCAGACATGGGGAGAACTTCACACAGACAGTTGCCCGAGGCTGGAATCGAACCTGGGTCCCTGGTGCTGTGAGGCAGCAGTGCTAACCACTGAGCCACCGTGCCGCTTTATTTTGCAGCCTCCTGTGCAGCACCTTGTCAGAGGCCTTCTGGAATTCCAAATAGATCATGTCAGTTGGTTCTCCTTGGTATAAATTGCTTGTTACCTCTTCAAAGAATTCTAACAGATTTGTCAGGAGTGAATTCCTCTTGACGAAGCCGTGCTGACTCAGCCCTATTTTATCAAGCATTTCCAACTACTACACAATCTCATCCTTACAATGGACTCTAAAATCTTAACAACGACTGAGGTCAGACTAACTGGCCTATAGTTTCTTGCCTTCTGCCTCCCTCGCTTCTTGAACACGGGGGGGGTGTTACGTTAGCCATTTTCCAGTCCTATGGAATAGAGAGAAACCATTTCTTCCCATAGCACTAGGATACCCAGGGGAATGGTTGATGTCAGAAAGCACTTGTGTAAACAAGTGTGAACGCACATCCAAGAACCACCTTTCCCAAAGCGCTGTTGAAGTGGGATTGGACTCTTCAGCACTGAGATTGATTTGATTTCTGTCAGTTGGAGTTAAGATAGAGTATATTCACAGTCTAATTAGATAGCAGAGAAGATTGAATGGCCGCCTCCTGTGCCCTGGTGCCTACACAATTGTCTGGCTTCACAGTAGCAGAGGTGCCAGTGTGTTTAAACAAAATGTAGCTGTCAGAGGGCCAGGGTTGTTGTGTTTTACTGCGGCCTCCTAACATCTCAATTCAAAGTATATTTAATAGAGTTCAGCTGGATATACTTCACCTCAAACTGTCTGGACTCGCTGTGGAAATGGAAAATGCCACAAAAGGCACAGCAGCTCCAAGTCTGAGGCATGGAGGAGGAGTTAACAATGTTCTGAAGCATTCCCCGATATTCTGTCTTCCAGACACCAGCTCCACCACCACTGCCCCCACCCCCGCAACCTTCTGTGCAGTCTCTGCCTTTTCTGTTCTCATCACAGTTGTGTTTGCCGTTGTGCTGCTGTTCATCAATGTTTCCCCTTAATCCAGCTCTGCTGCTTTTCTGGCTGTGGTGAAACGTGGCAGTGTTGCGCTGTTGCAAACTTGCTGAGCACAGGGGAAGATCCTGTCTGGGTCTGGACGGTTGTGTGTGGGTAGGATGCGAGCTGCCCACATTACTCGCATTAAACCTTTGCAGAATTTGTTTAGCTGAAGTTGCAGGGAATTGCTTGCGTCTCCATGTGTGTTCTCTAACAGTTTATCTCGCTGTTGGCTTGCGCTCTGTCGTGATAAGAGAGCAGGTTTGGATTTGTGTCACCTGAGAGTGTTGCGGGTTTGCCAGAGCTCGGACAATCCCCAACTCAAACAGTTTTGCATCTGGAATTCAGTTGAGTGGACAGACTCCCAAGAGTTCCCAATACCAGTGTGTTTTCAACAAGAGATTAGCTGGATTCCGCTGGTTAACACTTTAGCCATCCATTTCCCGTCTGAAGCAATTTTCTTCTGTTACTACCCCATCATTCTGTTCGACGAATCCTCAGCTAAATTGAAAGGTATCTGCTGTTGCTCAGCTGGTAACATGTGCTTCTCTCTTGAGTCAGCAAGGTTGCAGGTTCAAGTCCTGCTCTATGAGCATAAAAATCAAGGCTGCTACCCTCATTGCGCCGGTGCAGTGCTGAGGGAGCGTTGTGCTGTAGGTGGGACATCAAGGTGAGGCCCCATTTCTGTCTCAGGAGTGCATAGAATGATCCCATGCCACTATAGTGAAGAAGAGTTCTCTCCAGTACTCTGGCCCATGTACATCTCTTGGTGAACATTGTCAAAATATTACCTGTTTGTGGGAACTTGCTGTGCAGACGTTGACTGATATGTTTCCAATATTACTACAATGACTACATTTCAAAAGCACTTCGAGAGATCCTGTGGAGATGAAAGGCGCAATAAAAACACAATTACTTTTATATTTGTTGTTTCATTTTAACCACGGCTGAAGTGTGATTGACAGTTTTGGAGGGAGTGGGGCATTGAAAAAGGCATTAACAGATCAGCTGTCAAATAGGTCGGAGTTAAATGAGTTGTAAGTTGATGTACAAATTAAGAAATCGAAGGATATTGAATGTCAAAGGTGAATAGAGATGAAGCAACAAATGCCAGCATTATTGCCAACAATGCCCACATCCCATGAAAGAACAGACTAAAAAAATTGGTTAAATTGGACCTGTTGAAGTTATGTTATAGTGAAGATGATGGATGTCATGAAGCTAATTATTGGGCAATCATCTGACATGAAGCCTTGAACCATATCCATGGCTTAAAAGTATTGTCCCACCCAACTCTGAAATTGCATCCTTGAAACCACCCCTGCATCCTCTATCATTATCTAATTGGAACAGCAGAGTTTCTGAGTTTTTTTAAGTATATTAGATTAACAACAGTGTGGAAACAGGTCCTTTGGCCCAACAAGTCCACACCGACCCTCCAAAGAGTAACCCATCCAGATTCATTTCCCTACATTTACCCCTGACTAATGCACCTAACACTATGGGCAATTTAGCGTGGCCAATTCACCTGACCTGCACATCCTTTGGAATATTGGAGGAAACCTGCGCAGACACGGGGAGAATGTGCAAACTCCATACAGACAGTCACCTGAGGTTGGAATCGAACCCGGGTCCATGGCACTGTGAGGCAGCAGTGCTAACCACTGAGCCACCATGCCAACCACTGAGCCACTATGCCGTCCTACAATTTCTAATAACTTCAGAAGGTTCTGATGGAGCACCAAAGCCAGGAGTTAAACTAGTACTCTTTTTCTCAATGTTAACAAAGTCCCACAGTTGGGTTAAAGTTTTAAGGTTGGTTGTATCTCAGGCATTAGATGAAGGAATGAATTTTTGCTTTCCTTAATTCCATCTGCAGATATTGATTCTGATGTGGTTGCTGCTCACAATGCAGTGCCCTGTATGTTGGGGGAGAGCAAGTGCGGATTGGCTGACCGCTGAATGGAGCACATCCATTTAATCTACAGCGGTGCCTCTGACCTACTGGCAGTCTGTCACTTGAATTCTCCATCTTGCTGCTGTCACCCTGACACCTCTGTCCTTGTCCTGCTGCAATGTTCCACTGAAGCTGACTGTAAACTTCAGGAGCAGCAACTCCTCTTCCAATTTCACTTTACAGCCTTCCACTCAACACTGAGCTCAACAATTTGAGACACTGATCTCTGCCCACATTTCATTTGCTTGTTTTGCTTTTATTCTTTCTTTCAGCTGCCCACTTGCCCCAGGTATATCTTCAGTTCTCTTCCTTATCCCCGTCTCCATTCTCTTCGGCTCTGGAGAACCTGGTCTTCTTGAAATGTGGTAACTGGGAGCAGGTATAGGCCATTTGGCCCTTCAAGCCTTCTCTGCCATTCAGTCTGATCGTGACTGATCCTCCATATCAGTGCCGTTCTCCCTCTTTCTCCCCATGCCCCTTGATGCCCTTAAAATCTCAAAAAATTCAGTGATTTGGCCTCCACAGCCTTCTGTTTAAGAGAATTTCTTTGAGCAAGAAGTGTTCCCTCATCTCAGTTCTAAATGGCTAACCAGTTCCAGACTCCCCACCCGGGGGAAACATCCTCTGTGCATCTACTCTGAACAGCCCCGTTAGAATTAGAACATAGAATGTTACAGCGCAGTACAGGCCTTTCAGCCCTCGATGTTGCGCCGATCTGTGAAATTAATCTGATGCCCATCTAACCTACACCGTTCTGTTATTATCCATATGCCTATCCAATGACCATTTAAATGCCCTTAACTTCGGCGAGTCTACTACTGTTGCAGGCAGTGCAACTACCCCGATATCTGTCCTAAATCTATCACCCCTCAATTTAAAGCTATGTCCCCTCATGTGAGCTTTGACCATCCGAGGAAAAAGGCTCTCACTGTACACTCTATCTAACCCTCTGATTGTCTTATACGTCTCAATTAAGTCACCTCTCAACTTTCTTCTCTCCAACGAAAACAGCCTCAGTTCCCTCAGCCTTTTCTCATAAGGCTTTCCTTCCATACCTGGCAGCATCCTAGTTAATCTCCTCTGAACCCTTTCCAAAGCTTCCACATCCTTCCTACAATGCGGTGAACCAGAACTGTACGCAACCCTCCAATTGCGGCCTTACCAGTATCTTATATAGCTGAAGCATGATCTCATGGTTCCGAAACTCAATCCCCCTAACAATAAATGCCAACACACCATATGCCTTCTCAGTGACCCTATCAACCTGGATGGCAACTTTCAGGAGAAAGTGAGGACTGCAGATGCTGGAGATCAGAGCTGAAAATGTGTTGCTGGAAAAGCACAGCAGGTCAGGCAGCATCGAAGGAGCAGGGGAATCAACGTTTTGGGCATTAGCCCTTCTTCAGGAATGAGGAAAGTGTGCCAAGCGGGCTAAGATAAAAGATAGGGAGGAGGGACTTGGGGGAGGGGCATTGGAAATGCAATAGGTGGAAGGAGGTTAAGGTGAGGGTGATAGGCCGAGGGGGAGTTGAAGTGTTGAGCCACGGGGTGGTTGGGTTGGTTGGTCCGGGTGTCCCAGAGGTGAAGAGCGCCTCATCCTCCTAGCCTGCTGGACAAACTTTCCTCATTCCTGAAGAAGGGCTCATGCCCGAAACGTCGATTCCCCTGCTCCTTGGATGCTGCCTGACCTGCTGCGCTTTTCCAGCAATACAATTTCAGCGCTGGCAACTTTCAGGGATTTATGCACCTGGACACCGAGATCTCTCTGTTCATCTACACTGCCAAGAATTTTACCGCTAACCCAGTACTCTGTATTCCTGTTACTTCTTCAGAAGTGAACTACCTCACACTTTTCCGCATTAAACTCCATTTGCCACTTCTTCGCCCAGCTCTGCATCTTATTGATGTCCCTCTGTAACCCACAACATCCTTTGGCACTGTCCACAACTCTGCCTGCATTAGTGTCATCCGCAAATTAACTAACCCATCCTGCTACTCCCACATCCAGATCATTTATAAAAATGTCAAACAGCAGTGTCCCAAAACAGATCCTTGCAGCACACTAGTGGTAACTGAGCTCCAAGATGAATATTTCCCATCAACCACTACCCTCAGTCTTCTTTCAGCTCGCCAATTTCTGATCCAAACCGTTAAATCAACTTCAATCCCAAATCTCCGTATTTTGTACAATTCTATACGTTTCAATCAGATCCCCTCTCTTCCTCCTCAGCTTGAGTGAATACAGGCCCAGCCAAACCAGTCGCTTCTCGTAGGGCAATCCTACCATTCCCAGTATCAGCCCAGTGAACCATTGCTGCACTCCCTCTAATGCAAGTATATCCTTTCTTTAATAGGCAGAGCAAAACTGCATATACTGCACCAGGTGTGGTCTCGCCAAGTCCTTGTAAAGCTACAGTAAGACATCCCTACTTTTGAGCTCCACTCCTTTTGCAATGAAGCGAGTCTATCGTTTGTCTTTCTAATTGTTTGTTGCACCATTTTTCACTGCTTGGTGTGCAAAGGACAGCCAGATCCCTTTATACATCACTCTTCCTCATAAAATCACCATTCAAATAATGCTAATGATAATCTGTCGTTTAATCACTTGTGTGTCCACTTTATCACAGACCTTCATTGAGCTTATAGAGGCCCTACAATGTGGAAGCAGTCCATTTGGCCCTTTGAGTCAACACTGACCCTCTGCAGAGCATCCTACCCTGACCACCTCCCAATTCTATAACCCTGCATTTCCCATGGCCAATCCACCCTAATCTGCAAAACTTTGGATTGTGGGAGGAAACTGGAGCACCTGGAGGAAACCCACACAGACACGGGAAGTATGTGCAAACTCCACACGGACAGTTGCATGAGGGTGGAATCGAATCCGGGTCCCTGATGCTGCAAGGCAGCAGTGCTAACCATTGAGCTACCATGCTACCCTTTCATTTTGTCATTGTGAACGTTAACTCTGTTTCTGTCTCCACAGTTACTTTCAGATATTTCCAGCATTTCCTGTTTTTATTCCAATTGCTAGTTTGGGCAGCCTGGCGTCAGGTCCAACCAATACCAATACCATTGACGGTTCTGTCCTCACTCATTGCTGATGCCACCTGATGCTGTTGAAGCCCTTGTCCAAATTTTCTTGTCACCTTTTTAGACATGTTGCCATCTTTTCAGTAGTATGTCCAAACTCTGAGCCATACGAGAAACAGTCAGTGCCTGATCCCACATTCACTCCACATGTTCCATCACTTTGATCCTCATTCATCTATTTGTTTATGGGATGTGTGGGCATCACTAGTTAGGCTAGTATTTGTTGCCCATTCCTAATTGCCCCTTGAGAAGGTGGTAGCGAGCTGTCTTCTTCAACAGCTGCAGTCCATGTAGGGTAGGGATACACAATGCTGTTAGGGAGGGTGTGTATATCTCACTGCTCTGACCTATGAAATATGCACATCTATCCTCAACCACACACTCTAAGACTCCTTCTCAACTCTTTGCCTCGTCATTTCTTGAGGTGCACCTTTTCAGCCACAGCTTAACTGGTCACAGACTCATATTCGAGTCTCAAGCAGCACTGCAGAGGTGCATTGATGGAAATCCTGGAAGACACTGCAGTGCAGCACTGAGAGGTTGCTACGTTTTTGGAGGGGCTGCCTCACTGCATTTTGATGAGATATCCAAGGCACCGACTGCCCTCAACCCATGAAAGTATTTCAGGTGGGGGGTTCCTGGTGGCCTGTCCAATGAAAATAATACAAGTTTCACTCACTAACACTAAACAAGGTGCTGTGATTGTTTGCCTCTTGCTGTGTGTGGGAGCTCCTGCACACACATTGGCTACATTACAACAGTGATGACATTTCGGTCAGTATTTCATTGGCCATAAAGCACTTTGGAATGTCTTGAAGTGTCGAAAGGTGCTGTGCAAATGCAAGTCTTCTCTCAACCAAGCATCCTATTCAAGCCATGCCTGTTTCCCTACATATTTCCAGTTATATAGCATTTTGGGATTTGTTTTTAGCATGAACTGTTTTGGAAATGCACGTTGTTGTGATCCACAGTGCTCTGTTTGTTCGAAGCTTCGCTTTTACATGTGTTACCAGTCGAGCCCCATGACAAAGAAAAGCAGTTATTACCAATTTGGAGTTATCACCAAGTTTATTGTATTGTGTGAAGGGAGCTGCAGTGTTGCCTAGGTATTTTTAAACTTAGAGGAAATGTTTCTGCCTTGTAAATATTGGGTGTGTTTGAATAGCTGGTTTGTTTTGGAAGCTGCGCAGATCGAATCTGTCACCCAGTATTCTGTATTTAGCTCAGTGGATGTTGATGTTTAATGTGCATCTGTTTAATTCTGCCTTATACCAGAAGAAGATCTAATAACATCTGTATCATAGTGTTTAACAGGACACCATGACATTTCTGTGATTATTAAATTTAAATATTTTCCCTTCGTGAAACTTCGCTCTGTCTTCTCTGGATTTGTCGTGCTTTCTGTGTGTCTCATTCTAAGTCTCTCTCATTCTTTTATTCTCTCCGTCAAACACTCTGTCGCATTCTTCCGTGCTCACAAACTCATTCCCTCTCTCCATTTCTCGTGCACACTCTTTCACTTCCTAACTATCGTTCATGGCCTCTTGCACTCTTCCATTCTGTTTTGTTCACGTTCTCTCACACTCTGTCTTGTTGACGTTCTCTCACACTCTGCCTTGTTCGTATTCTCTTGCACTGTGTCTTGTTCAAATCCTGTGACACTCTTGGTCTCATTTTCTCCACCTCCATGTCTATCTTTCTCAATATCTCTTTCTATCTGATACGATTATGATTATTTCTTCTTGGAACTTTCCACTCCTGTCCTTCGACAGCTTTCCAACAGGCACTTCAGAAGGTAACTGGTTGACTGGGATGTACTTTGGGGTGAGGTTGTGAAAAGTGCTATTTAAATGTAAGGTTTTTTAAAATCCTTTTTTGTCCTGCTGCTGCTTTCTGCTACACCATTGCTGTTGAAAGAAAGACTTGCACTATTTTTGCACTGTGACTCATTCTGCACCAGAGTATCAGACTGGAATAGCTTGTAATAGAACATGTTATATTCTTCAATCTGTAGGAGTTATGGTATTACAGTGGCCAAATTATTGGATTTAGTAAACCAAAGGCATGGATTAATAATCTGTGTGGGTTTCTTCTGGGTGCTCCGGTTTCCTCCCACAGTCCAAAGATGTGTAGGTTGGGTGAAGTGGCCATGCTAAATTGCTTATAGTGTTCAGGGATGTGTAAGTTGGGTGCATTAGTCAGGGGTAAATGTAGAGTAAGAGGGTAGGGGAATGGGTCTGGGTGGGTTCCTCTTCGGACAGTTGGTATGGACTTGTTGAGCCGAAGGGCCTGTTTCCACATTTTAGGGATTCTATGAAATCTGGAATAACATGCTCGCCTGATGATCTTGGAGCTGCTGGAGTATTGTAAAAATCCGTCTGGTTGACTGATGTCCTTTAGGGGCGGAAATCTGTCATCCTTAGCCAGTCTGGCCTACTTGAAATAAAATTAAAGTGCTGCAGATGCTGGGAATCTGAATAAATACAGAAAGTGCTGGAGAAACTGAGCAACATCTGTGGAGTGAGAGTCATAGAGATTTCCAGCCCAGAAACAGACCCTTCGGTCCAACCCGTCCATGCCAACTAGATATCCCACCCCAATCTAGTCCCACCTGCCTGCACCGGCCCATATCCCTCCACACCCTTCCTATTCATATACCCATCCAGATGTCTTTTAAATGTTGCAATTGTACCAGCCTCCACCACTTCCTCTGTCAGCCCATTCCACGCACACACCACTCTCTGCATGAAAAAGTTGCTCCTTAGGTCTCTTTTATATCTTTCCCCTCTCACCCTAAACCTATGCCCCTCTAGTTCTGGACTCCCCCACCCCAGGGAAAAGACCTTGTCTATTTATCCTATCCATGCCCCTCATGATTCTCTCAACCTCTATAAGGTCACCCCTCAGCCTCTAAGAAACAGATTTCGCATTTCAAGTCCAGTATAACACCTCGTCAGAACTGAATGGACGTAGAAAATGATGGTTGATATCCTCATGACAGCGGGGGAGGAGGAACAAGTAGAATCGATAGTGAGAGCACCCAGAACAAAAGACAAAGGCAGTGGCAGTGTTAGGTAAGGAGAAATAGAGATGTAAGTTAGGGTGAATGTTAGCTGTGAAAAGAAGAAAATGGATCTGTGCTGCTGAGAGTAACGCCAATAAGACCCAAACAAAACAAGGCCAGGGAGGGTGGTGCAGGTAAGGAAATTGGAGGACAGAGGTCATACTCCAAAGCTGTTGAACACAGCGTTGAATCCTTGAGGCTGTAAATTGCTTATGTAGAAGATGATGTGCTACTCCTCCAGCATGTGGTGAGCTTCATTGGAATACCAGAGCAGAGCAAAGACAGAAACGTTAGCATGAGAACATGGTGGTTTACTGAAATGTCAAGCAACTGGACGATGAAGGACGTGTGACTCCTGGCCACAGCAACGTGCTTGACTCTTGACTGCCCGCTGAAACAGCCAAGAGAGCCACACTGTCTTATTCAGGAAGGCAGTTCACCACCAACTCAAGAGCAGTTAGGGATGAGCCTGTGAATGCTGACCTGAGCAGCAACACCCACAAGCCGTGAATAAAGAAAAAATATGTTGAAGCCTTCCTGTGAGACAGTGGCCCAGAAGGGTGGCTGCTGGCAAAGATGAGCAAATGGAATGGTCAGGCTGAGGACTGCCCTGTAACAGAGCTAAGAGTATTCCGTTCATAAAACTCCAGGCTTATTTTCCTTTCTGAGGTTCCGCTGAGTGGAAATTTGTCTGAACGGTGCTTGCCAAGTGAACTGGAAGTCTTTACACCTTGTTTCTTTTCAAGATGATGCCACAGACAGCAGTCCTGTTGACCAGGAAGCCTGTAAAATGAACCTTGTTACTTTGATTAAATGATTTTAGTTTTTGGTTCAGATTTTTATTCTCATGTATACTGCAGAACAGGAATACAGCAGGGTGTTAACAGTTTAAGTGAGAATCCCATTCCCTCTGATGTGGGGCAGTTGATATCCTGGAGAAACAGCTATATGATAACTGGCCGAAGAGTTTAGAGTAGACTGAGAGATGTTTTCAAATGTAAGTTGTTGTGACCTGGGAATGCACCCTCTGAAAGGGTTGAGGAAACGCATTCCATCTCAACATTTCAAGTATTACTCAAATTAATTTAAAAAAGAAAGATTTGCAGAGCAGTAGCAGAGAAACACAGGCTGTAGGACTGTTCAATTAACACTTCTTAAGAAGATGCAAAACTTGACCTACTCTTGGGAAATAAGGCAGGGCAGGTGTTTGAGGTGTCAGTGGGGGAGCACTTTAGGGCCAGCGACCATAATTCTATTAGTTTTAAATTAGTGATAGAAAATGATAGACCAGATCTAAAAGTTGAAGTTCTATACCGGAGAAAGGCTAATTTTGATGGTATTAGGCAAAAACTTTCAAACACAGATGTTTGCAGTTAAAAGGATGGCTGGAAAATGGGAAGCCTTCAGAAATGAGATAACAGGAATCCACAGACAGTATGTTCCTGTTAGGGTGAAAGGAAAGGCTGGTAGTTGTGGGGAATGCTGGATGACTAAAGAAATTGAGGGTTTAGTTAAGAGAAAGAAGGAAGCATATGTCAGGTATAGACAAGATAGATCGAGTGAATCCTGAGAAGAGTATAAAGGCAGGAGGAATATATTTAAGAGGGAAATCAGGACGGCAAAAAGGGGACATGAGATAGCTTTGGCAAATAGAGTTAAGGAGAATCCAAATAGATTCTCCAATTTTGGTGTCATGTGCTAACTTACTAACTATACCTCTTATTCTCACATCCAAATCATGCATATAAATGATGAAAAGTAGATTAAGGACAAAAGGGTAACTAGGGAGAGAATAGGCGGCCTTTGTGTGGAGCCATAGGAGATCAGGGAGATACTAAATGAGTATTTTGCATCAGTGTTAACTGTGGAAAAGAACATGGAAGATATAGAATGTAGGGAAATGGATGGTGACAGCTTGAAAAATGTCCATATTACAGAGGAGAACGTACTGGATATCTTGAAACACATAAAAGTGGATAAATCTCCAGGACCTGATCAGGTGTACCCAAGAACTCTGTGGGAAGCCAGAAAAGTGATTGCTGGGCCCCTTGCTGAGATATTTGTATCATCAATAGTCACAGGTGAGGTGCCGGAAGACTGGCGATTGGCTAACGTGGTCATAGGACTCTGTTTAAGAAGAGTGGTAAGGACAAGCCAGGGAACTCTAAACCAGTGAGCCTGACGTTGGTGGTGGGCAAGTTGTTGGAGGGAATCCTGAGGGATAGGATTTACATGTATTTGGAAAGGATAGGGGTAGTCAACATGGTTTTGTGCATGGGGAATAATGTCTCACAAACTTGATTGAGCTTTTTGAAGAAGTAACGAAGAGGATTGATGAGGGCAGAGTGGTGGATGTGATCTTTGTGGACTTCAGTAAGGCGTTCGACAAGGTTCCCATGGATTTTAATTTAGATAAATGTGAGGTGCTGCATTTTGGGAAAGCAAATCTTAGCAGGACTTTTTTACTTGATGGTAAGGTCCTAGGGAGTATTGCTGAACAAAGAGACTTTGGGGTGCAGGTAGAGTCAGGTAGATAGGATAGTGAAGGTGTTTGGTATGCTTTCCTTTATTGGTCAGAGTATTGAGTACAGGAGTTGGGAGGTCATGTTGTAGCTGTACAGGACATTGGTTAGGCCACTTTTGGAATATTGCGTGCAATTCTGGTCTCCTTCCTATCGGGAAGATGTTGTGAAACTTGAAAGGGTTCAGAAAAGATTTACAAGGATGTTGCCAGGGTTGGAGGGTTTGAGCTGCAGGGAGAGGCTGGACAGGCTGGGGCTATTTTCCCAGGACCGTCGGAGGCTGAGGGGTGACCTTATAGAGGTTTAGAAATCATGAGGGGCATGGATAGGATAAATAGACAAAGTCTCTTTCCTGAGGTGGGGGAGTCCAGAAGTAGAGGGCATAGGTTCAGGGTGAGAGGGGAAAGATATAAAAGAGACCTAAGGGTAACTTTTTCATGCAGAGGGTGGTACGTGTGTGCAATGAGCTGCCAGAGGAAGCGGTGGAGGCTGGTACAATTGCAACATTTAAAAGGCATCTGGATGGGTATACGATTAGGAAGGGTTTGGAGTTATGTGGGCTGGGTGCTGGCAGGTGGGACTAGATTGGGTTGGGATATCTGGTCTGCATGGACGAGTTGGACCAAAGGGTCTGTTTCTGTGCTGTACATCTCTATGACTGTAATCAGTACAGCCCTCTTAAAGAGTCAAAGAGTTGTATATCACATAAACAGACTGTTCGGTCTAACTCGTTCATGCCAACCAGACATCCTAAATTAATCTAGTCCCATTTGCCAACATTTAGCATATGTCCATCTCAACCTTTCCTATTCATGTCTCTTAAATGTTGTAATTTTCCCAGTGTCCTCCACCTCCTCTGTCATCATTCCATAAATGCCCCACCCTCTGTGCAAAATCATTACTCCTTAGGTGTATTTTAAATCTTCCCCCTCTCACCTTAAACCAATGCCCTCCAGTTTTGGATTCCCCTACCCTGGAAAAAAGACCTTGGCTCTTTACCCTATCCATGCCCCTCATGATTGAAGAAACCTCCGTAAGGTCATCCCTCAGATTGCAGCGCAACAGGGAAAAAAAGCCCCAGCCTATTTCAGTCTCACCCTTTAGCTTAAACCCTTCAACCCTGACAATATCCTTGTAAATCTTTTCTGAACCCTCTCAAGTTTCACAACATCTTTCCCATGGCATGGAGACCCCCAGAATTGAATGCCTCACCAATGTCCTGTATGGCCACAACATGACATCCTAACTCAGTGCGTCTATAAATGATAGCTGATGTTAGTTTTTAATCTGAGCATGGTAGTGTTTTTTTATTAGTCTAAGGTGTTAAAGGAATCCACTATTTTGTGAATAAGCCAGATGTCTGATCCTCAGTCTGTAGCAGCCTTTCTTTGAATGCATTTATTGCAAAGCAAGCCTTGCTGTCTGGGCTAGCAGTTATGACCAATCCCAAAGCGCCCATGTGAAAGGGGTAGTGAGCTGCCACCTTGGATCCCTGGAGGCCATGTGGTGTAGCTCCAATTGCCATGGTCCTTTCTAAAGCACCTCCGTACAAACAAATGGCACAAGAGGCATTTCCAGGGGTTGGGCAAGTATCGAGAGCTGTGAGGCAGGAGACAGTGTAGACCAAAGCAGGTAAGATTGATAGATTTCCTCCCCTGAAGTGAATTATGACAATGCAGTAGCTTCATGATCATGAGAAATGAGACTGGCATTTTAGTCGAGATTGGTTCATTAACTTTAAATTGCTGAGCTACAGTGATTGAATATCAACTTATGTTTCCAGAACGTTAGTCTAGGCTTCATAATTATGAAGTAAGTAATATTACCACTGCACTACAGTTCCCTAATTGCATTGATTTTAAGCAGAACATATTAGGACACCATGAATTATAACTCTTTAGCTTCCACTTGACCTTGTATGTTTTTAAAATTTAGACTTGCCTTTATTTCCTGCTCTTTACCAACTTGACGGTACCTTGCACCTCAGACTTTACTTGTTTCAGAAGTAAAGCATCCTAATGCTTTAAGAGTGAGAGTTGAAGGTCCTGAATTTACTGAAATTAAATACAATTGGGGTGTAACACAACACCAGCTTTGTGTTAGAGGACTGTACCAGCAAATTACTTACTCAGAGATGAGAGAGGTGACTGGGTCCATCTGTATTATCTCAGTACATCCAGGGTCATCGTGATAACCTGTCGGCCAGTTCTTTGTTTCACATGTATAAACTGCAGTCAGTAGTTGTTGCGATATATTTCAGCATGGATTTTGTTTAAAAAGCAAAATTTCCAACCGACTTTTCTCTGTTTAAAATTTGTGGTCTATCCTCTGTTCCACTTTATTTATCATTACAGTGAAGTCTGATTTTTTTCTGCCCATTTCACCTTGAAGGCACTGACCATCATTAGGTACTGTTCTACATGTTCACCTTCTCTACACTTCCTTCCAGAACTGGCTGTTGAACACTGTGGAGGCGAAGTGGTGTGAATCCATGGAATATCGTGCCTCGATCTGCCTTAGCCACATATACCCACTTGCATACGCTGCAACACACATTAGTACACCCACTTATTTTCATACACTGTCAGAAATGCATACACCGTAGCTTGCACACATGAGAATAAAATGATTCTGTGATCAAAACACTTGTACACATATGTGTACACATTGTCACACATACACTCACATAAATATACTTACGGATACAGACTCATTCTCTCACACATATATACTCCTACAGACTCACTCTGACACATTCAGATGCCTGCATGGTTGCACATTAAGTCACAAACACTCATTTACTTACACGCAAACAGAGGGAGACAGGGGCCTAGTGGTATTATCACTGGTCTCTTAATCCAGGCAACGTTCTGGGTTTGAATTCAGCCATGGCAGACGGTGGAATTTGAATTCAATAAAAATCTGGAATTAAGTGTCTAATCATGACCATGAAGCCATTGTCGATTTTTGGAAAACCCTGTCTGGTTCACTAATGTCCTTTTGGAATGGAAATTGTCATCTTTACCTGGTCTGGTCTACGTGTGATTGCAAACCCACAGCAATGTGGTTGACTCTTGCATGCCCCCTGGGGATGGGCAAAATATGCCAGCGAAGCACTCACCCCGTGAATGAAGTAAATAAATACAGTTGCACACACAGTCATACGGACTCCTGCACATGTGCATGCATGAATGTACACACCACACATGTACTTTCATATGCATAGCTGCTATAAATACACACAGACATGCAAATATATTCATCTGTCACATATACACTTGTGCATCCATACACTTTCAGTACACAAATTTCCAACCCTCAATCATCGTTTCCTAGATTTAACATAAGCCAATTCAATTGGATAAAACTTCTGTCAATCAGGGGAGTTGGACAGCATGTGTCTATTGTACAGTTGTGTGATAATGACATTAATAATTTTGGAAACAAACTTAGCACCTTAAATTCTGACAGTGATTCCTGTTGAACTGACGAAAATAAAATGAACAGTTCTTTTACTTTCCCCCTCAGATCAGCTCAGCAATTGGCACTCAAACGAAACAAGCCTCTCGAGGGACAGTAGAGTGGGCCGACTCAGCAGCAAGGCACGACGAGGTAAAAGTGCACACTATCCCTGCCATATTAATAAAGCTCCATTGGGTTATTTGGAGAATGTAAATGGGGCAGGAATCCCGCTTCAGATTGCTGTGCAGCTGTTTAGGAAGTGAACACTTGTGGGTCCTGGCTCTACCCTGGCCCCCTCAGGCTAGATTCTGGCTGGCACTCACCCAGTGCACATGTGAATGGGGGATCTAAACTGGTGCCTTCTTTCAATGAGAATTAATCTGTCCAGCAGAGATCAGAGGGTGGAGACGTTGGTGATGGGAAATGGGGAGGGAAAGCTAAATACAGCTTTTATTGAAAGCTTTCCATTACAGTCAGGCAGATTTCACTGCCACGTGAACATCTGCGTAAGAACCTTTAACATGCCAAGTGGCTGAGCTGGTGGACGCTCAGCTTTTGAACTCACTATAGGGAGGGGGAGAATTTCTTCTGATTCTTCAGTGTGGTGGGACAGGTCCAGTTGTTTTTGCAGAGAGCTGGCATGGGGTTTGACAGTCTCAATGGACTCTGTCAGTGCTGCAACTATTCTGTGTTCCTGTCTTCTTGCTGTGTTGTTGGGCAGCTGTCGTTTTGGAGCAGACATTTTCCTTAAAGGTCTGTCTCTTCTCCTGACCCTTTTCAACAAAATCTGGAGACTGAACTGAGTAGAATTCGCCTCCACGATACACCATGTTTGAATCTATTGCTTCGCACAGCTCTCATATCTAACCTGAACTACAGGATTGCTTTTTGTTGGAAATTGTGCGATTGCCTGTTCTCAGACTTCCTCCTGCTCCTGTGTAGGTGATAGACTGCGGAATGCAAGAGGCAAGAGAAGGGGCAGAAAGTTCCGGAAGAACGAGACTCGTAGTCGAACACGCCGAGCTTCCACCTCCCGCCCTGAACGCGTCTGGCCTGAGGGAGTGATCCCTTACGTGATCGGAGGAAATTTCACTGGTGAGTGGTATCCCTTTCCTTCAATGGGATCCAGCCTACCTTAATTGGACCAATCCGCTTACTGGGCTTCATTAAGATGAACGCACAACTATTTTTGAATATCCTTGAAGAGTCTTTTTGTCCTGCGCTCATCAGGACAAGAAAAAACTGCCAAACGTCAAAGAGTCACACCAATTTAGCCTCTAAAAGAAAAGGGTGCTGATTGTTTGGCAAGTTGGCTTTGATTTACTGAGCTGTTCCTATGTATTGAATGTACTGACAACTAAAAGTTACTTAAACAAATGGTTAGACCCTGGGTTTGAAAAAGCAAGTAAAATATTTGGGTTAGGAGATTGGGATGTCAAGCAAGCAGGCAACGAGAGAGCAGGAATTAATTTCATAAAAGACGTAGAAACAGCTAATCTGTCAGTGTAAATCTTGCTTGGATAAGTGCCTATGGTATGCTTGCAGTCTCGCAGGAGATTGCAACTTTGGCTATCATTCATTCTATGCACAGCGTTTTTAGATTAGATTACTTACAATGTGGAAACAGGCCCTTCGGCCCAACAAGTCCACACCGCCCCGCCGAAGCGCAACCCACCCATACCCTTACGTTTACCCCTTACCTAACACTACGGGCAATTTAGCATGGCCAATTCACCTGACCTGCACATCTTTGGACTGTGGGAGGAAACCGGAGCACCCGGAGGAAACCCACGCAGACACGGGGAGAACGTGCAAACTCCACACAGTTAGTCGCCTGAGTCGGGAATTGACCCGGGTCTCTGGCGCTGCGAGGCAGCAGTGCTAACCACTGTGCCACCGTGCCGCGTTGAGAAGTGAATCGGCAGAAAGAGGGTAAGGAGTTGAGGAGAGCATTTTGCAGGCACCAGCGGGGATTAGAATGGGATGGCTCACTGCAGGTGTGCATCCTGAAGCTGCCTTATGCTTTCTGCTTGGCTTGTCTGAAATGCTTGAATAGAATCTACGCTGTTTTACAGGAAGCCAGAGAGCTATCTTCAGGCAGGCGATGAGGCACTGGGAGAAGCATACCTGTGTCACATTCCTGGAACGCACAGATGAAGAAAGCTATATTGTTTTCACGTACAGACCCTGTGGGTAAGTGTCTGTGAGGAACCAATGCCTCTGACACCGACGCACTTAACATCTATAACTCAGGACAGTGGAAACAGAGGGACTGATGAGTAGAGAGTGTTTGTTATTATGGTCGTGAATGGATTCCCTGGAAAGCTGGTGAAAACAGATTCAATTGTAACTTGCCGAAAGGAATTGGTGGTAAAAGGAAAACTGCACAGGGTTAAAGGGAAAGGGGAGAATCGGTCAAATTGGAAGCTTGCTGAATAAACTGGCATGGACACATTGGGCAGAAAGGCCTCATTATGTGCTTATGGTTCAATGTAATGTGTTTGTGAACACGGATCATTGCATATGCATGTTCCTGGACAGCAATTAAATTCAACAAGATGGAAGGGAATATTACAAAGTAAAATATGGGGCTTTAAACCTTTGCCTTTTTTATTTTCGTGAAAGAGTTTAACAGGAACAGATGAGGTTTTACGACTAATAGAATTTATTTCTCAGGGGGTTAACACTGTGTCAACAGCGGGAAATAGCTTGGCAATCAAAACAACATTTTAATGATGTTTTTGCTCATAAAAGTGATGGATGTTCATCGAATAAAAGCATGATTAATGCTGGGAATTAAATACTTGCATTTCAGAACTTGAGTACCAGCGTTTTGCAGGACAGGTATAGCATGGAATTAGATACAGAGGAAACCCTCCCTCTGCACTGTCCCAGCCAAACACTCCAGAGCAGGAACAAGACAGGGTTAGGTGTAGATTAAAGTTCCCTCTACACTCTCCCCATCAAATGCTCCCAGGCCAGGTACAGTTTGGGGTTCGATACAGTGTGAAGCTCCTTCTACGCTGCCCTCATCAAGCGCTCCCAGGAGAGATGCAGCTCAAGGTTTTGATACATTGTAAAGCTCTTTTTGCACTGTCTCCATCGAATATTCACAGGGCAATTATAGCTTGGGGTTAGATGCAGAGTACAATTCTTTCTACTCATTGAGTTTTGGCCTCACATTACAAACATCGTTCAATTCGTCAGTGTGACATTTTTCATTGCCCCCACGTGGACATCTTGGAATGAAACAATCGCGTTTAATGAAGTGGCAATGTTAAGATGTAGATCCACACTCATTGACAACAGAACTCAGATCAGTAAAGGGTTTTCAGACATGACCCTTGAAAGCAAGAGATCGTGACCTTTAAAGATGCACTACTTTTGGTTAAATGTCAGAGTCATAAAGCAAAGATGGTGGCCATTCACCCTGGAAGTAACAACTGAATCTATCTTTCAAGACAGTATTCAGTTCAATCCTGGCAGCAGTGGTCCCGAATCTGTGTTCTACAACCAGTTGCTCTGGCCTCCACCCCCATCACAGGTCTTGAACTGACTCGGATATTGTGACATCGGGCAGCTCCAGTGTCAGTATTACTGACTCCCATAGCTGCACCCCTGATGCAGCTGACTACTCACTGACGATTAAGGATAGTAGGGCAGTTTCAGCACAGAAGGAAGCCATGCCTATGCCAGCTCTCTGTGGGGACAGTTCTCCTCTGCTTTGCCACAATTTGCTGATGCCCACAGCCAGTCAGATCAGCCTAATGTCAAGTCAATGCCCTGTAAAATATTTACCTAATCTCAAATCGTTCTGTGGACACTGAGGTCGGAGAGTTTCAATTGTAAACATGAACCTGGATCCCATAGGGGCCCAGAAGTGAAACAAATACCTTTGTCAGAGGGGATTTAACAGTTTCCTGAAGGAACAGATGTGAAGTGTTGTGTGTAGCCTTGTGCCGATGAGAGCTGGTGTCAACAAACTTCTTGGCCTGTTGTTAAGGTACCCGAGGCGAGGGGCTAATGCAGTCCTTGTGATGGAAGATCACCAAGAGCCGTCATGTGGAGTGTGAGATGTGATTTATTCTCGTGACACAAGCAGCGTGAAACCCTTCAAGCAGTTGGCCCTTTCGGCTGTGGGGAAATAATAACAGGCGGCATGCGAGCATGTAACAGCAAAATCTCTCACTTCACCACATGAACATCGAGCAGAAGGACAGGCCGCTGTGCTCTTTGGGCTTTTTCCCCACAGTGAAACCAGATCACTGCTGTTACTCTGTATCCAGGTGACAGTGGTGAAGCCAGTGGACTTGTCATCCAAAAGCTCAGATTAGTGCTCAGGGGATGTGGGTTCAAATCTCACAATGGCAGCTGGTAGAATTCTAACTGAGTTAATAAAAATCTGGAATTGGAAACCACAATGCTAACTTCGATGGTTTTGGTTTCATAATGTCCTTTATGGAGGGAAATCTCCCATCCTTACCCAGTTTGGCCTGTAAGATCCATTGCAATGTGGATAACTCTTAACTGCCCTCTGAAATGGCCCTAGCAAGCCATTCAAGGGCAAGTAAGGATGGGCAACAAATGCAAGCATTGCCAGAGATGCCCTTGTTCCATGAACAGATAATTTTCTATCAAACCCTGTTTGCTTAACTTGGCTCCCTATTACAAATACGACTGAAATCTTTCAGTCTCAGGTTTGAAGTTTACAAACTACTCCAGAGTTTTTTCTTTATCGGGGAAGAATGAGATCCAGATTTACCCAATGTCTGAAGAAGTGATTCCTCTCCCCTGAGCAGCCCAGCACTAACTTGAAATTAATCCCCCTTTCTTAACCTGAAGCCCCAAGTGCCTGTTTTTTTCAAAGGAGGGCAATTTATATTTGTTCATATTTCTCCCTCAAATAACATTGCAAAACCAAGGGGATAATTTGATCACTTTCCACTTCCTGTTAGGGAAGGTTGTGTGCTGGAAGAAAGTGCAGACTGCTGATGCTGGAGATCAGAGTCAACAGGTGTGGTGCTGGAAAAGCACAGCAAGTTTGGCAGCATCCAAGGAGCAGGAAAAATTGATGTTTCAGCCATAAGCCCTTCATCAGGAATTGTGGGGGCGGAGGAGTGTGTACGAGGGAGCTGGGAATAAATGGGAGGGGAGTGAGCTGGGGAGAAACGTGCACCCAGGTAATGTTCCTGGCTCTGAGCCCTGAGCTCTGGATTAGAGTCCCACCTCACATCTTAACAGCCAAGGGAGGACTCAAAATGTAAATGCTGACCTGCCAGGGCCTATAGGAGTGGAAATGTTCTGTTCAGAATGTCATTTGAACCATTTCCTCCTCTTTTCCCATTTCCTCCCCTCCCTTTGCCTCTACTTCCTTCAGCCCCTATCAGCTCCTTGAAAAGTGGGGCTTTGTGTCATGCTGGGGGCATGGGGAGTTGGAGTAGAATTGTTGCTTAAATTCTTTTCCGTGCTGTTAGCATGGGAGCAGTGTATTAATAGATTGGGAAAGGACGATTGGACAAATTTTGGGGTTGATCTTAAGTTGAAGTCATATGATGCTAGCCATCTGCCCTCCCCAGTGTCAATGTCCCACGTCCAAATGGTAGCGGTAGCACTGAGGGTGAGGGACATGGTGGGGTGAGGACTGTTCAGAATTGGCAGAGATATTGTTGGTCCACCAAGAAACGAAAGGCCCCTTCCATTTCTCACAAGGCTCTGTGTGGTTTGCTTCTCTACAGCTGTTGTTCCTATGTGGGTCGGAGAGGTGGAGGACCCCAGGCCATCTCCATCGGGAAGAACTGCGACAAATTTGGGATTGTCGTGCACGAGCTGGGCCACGTCATTGGATTCTGGCACGAGCACACGAGGCCTGACCGGGACCACCATGTGACCATCGTAAGGGAGAACATCCAGCCAGGTAAGGGTGGCTGCTGCCTCTTCCTTCTAAGTCGGAGGGTTGTGGGATCAAGTGCCGATGCAGGACCAGAAGGTGCTATATGAATACAAGCTACACCTCACTTCTTCGATACACCTTCAATGTGATTAGGGAACTTCTCTGACTGGGAAGCTGGTGGTGTAGTGGTAGTGTCACTGGGCATGCTGCTGGACCAGAGGACAGGGCTAATGTTATGGGGACATGGGCTTGAATCCCACCACAGTGGAATTTTAGTTCAATTGATGAGTTAAAAATATAATTTCAGTAACTGTGACCATGAGAACTATAATAGTCATTTAAAAAATAGAGCATCTGATTTGCAAATCTGCCTTCCCTACATGGTCTGGCCTACATGTGGCTCCAGATCATAGAAACATGGTTAACTCCTAATTGCCCTTTGAAAAGGCCAAGCAAGCCTGTCAATTCAAGAGCAATTCAGAGTGGGCAGCAAATGCTGGCCTTTCACAGTTACACGCATTCCCCATGAAAGACAATGGACTTGAAATTGTGTGTCAGAATTTGGTCAAGAATCATTTTTTATTCTATTAGTTTTCCATTAGGTTTCTAAAAAATAGTTTTTAGTTTTACAGCAGATGAGATGGCAGTGAGGGAAGTCGCATATTCCTCCTGCAGGATGTGGGAGCTCAGGGATACTTCCATCGACCCTGATGACAACATCTGTGGGATGTGCACCCAGCTGCAGCTCCTGGGTGACCGTGTTCGGGAGCTGGAGATGGATGTACTCAGGATCATCCGAGGTGCTGAGCACATCATAGATAAGAGTTTTAGTGAGGTGGTCACACCTAAGGTGCAGGCAGAGTGTAGCTGGGTGACCACCAGGAATGTCAAAGGGAGTAGGCAGAGAGTGCAGGAATCCACGTGGCCATTCCCCTCGAAAACAAGTATACCATTGTGGATAATCTTCTGGGGGATGACCATTCAGGGGAAAGCGGCAGCAGCCAGGTTGGTGGCTCTGCGACTGGCTTTGGGGCAGAGCGGGAAAGGGTAAAGGTCAATAGGACCTTAGTGATAGGAGACTCGCTGGTTGGGGGACAGACAGGGGATACTGTGGCTGCAAACAGGAATCCAGGATGGTGTGTTGCCTCCCAGGTGCCAAGGTCCAGGATGTCTCAGAGCGGCTGCAGAAAGTTTTCAAGGGGTAGAGTGAGCAGCCAGAAGTCATTGTGCACATTGGCATAAAGAACATAGGTAGAAATAGGAATGAAGTCCTGCACAGTAATTGTAGAGAGCGAGGAAAAAAATTAAAAACCAGGACCACTCTGGTGATAATCTCCATTTTGCTTCCAATGCCACATGATAGTGAGGGTAAGAACAGCAGGATATGACAGATGAATGCTTGGCTCAAGAACTGGTGCAGGGGCAGGGATTCAGATTTTTAGATCATTGGGGCAGAGGTGACTTGGTCAAGAGGGATGGGTTACACCTGAACTGGAGGGGGACCAATATCTTGGCGGCCAGGTTTGCTTGTGCTACAAGGGAGGGTTTAAACTCGATTGGCGATGGTGACGTTTTAGAGGATGTACTATAGGCCTCCAAATAGGCAAGGGGAATTAGAGGAACAAATATGCAGGGAGATTGGGGAGACTTGCAGGAGCAATAGGATTGTCATAGTAGGGGATCTTAATTTTTCTGACATGGACTGGGATTGCCAGAGCGTTCAGGTCTTAGATCGGCTGGAATTTGTTAAGTGCAATCAGGAACGTTTCCTCAAACAGTATATAGAGGGTCCTATTCGGGAAGAGGCAAAATTTGACCTATTCTTGGGAAATAGGGCAGGACAGGTGATAGAGGTGACACTGGGGGAGCACTTTGAGACCAGTGACCATAGCTCTATTAATTATAAAATAGTTATGGACAGGGGCAAAACTGGTCTACAGGTTCAAGCTCTAAATTGGGGCAAGGCGAATTTTGATGGAGTAAGACAGATGCGTGTAGGGGTTGATTGGTGTGGTTTGTTTGCAGGCAAAGGGACCTCCGACAAGTGGGAGGCCTTCACAAGTGAGATAGCTAAAGTTCAAGGTCGATATTTACTTCGAATCCCAACGGTGTGGAAACAGCCCCTTCAGTTCAACAAATCCACACCAACCCTTGGAAGAGCAACCCACCCAGAACCATTCCCCTACTCTATTATCCCACGTTTACCCCTAATGTACCTAACCCACACATCGCTGAACAGTATGGGCAATTGAGCATGGCCAGTTCACCTAACCTGCACATCTTTGGAGTATGGGAGGAAACCAGAGCACCTGGTGGAAACCCACGCAGACACGGGGAGAATATGCAAACTTCAAGCAGACCGGAATCGAGCCCAGGTCCCTGGCACTGGGAGGCAGCAGTGCTAACCACTGAGCCACTGTGCCATATGTTCCTGTGAGGGTGAAGGGCAAGGTTGGCAGGAATAGGGAAGCCTGGATGACAAAGATATTGAGGCTTTGACCAGAAGAAAGAAGGAGACGTGGTTCAAGACATCTGGGATCAAAGGAATCCCTCGAGGTATGTCGGGAATACAGGGAGTTTACTGAAGAAGGAAATCAGGAGGGCGAAAAGGGGGCATGAGATAGCCTTGGCTGGGAAAGTTAGGTTGAATCCAAAGAGGTACTTTAAGTATATTAAAGGAAAAAGAGTAATGAGAGGGAGAATAGGACCCCTCAAGGACCAAAGTGGACATGTATGTGTAGAACTGCAGGAGATGGGCAAGGTTTTCAATGAATATTTCTCCTCTGTTCACCCTGGAGAAAGACATGAACATTTGGGAATTTGGGGACAGTCCATATCACAGTCGAGGAGGCGTAGATGTATTAGAATATATGAAGATAGACGAATCTCCTCGTCCTGACCAGACATATCCAAGAACACTGCATGATGCTAGAGAAGAAATTGCGGGGGCCTTGGCTGAGATTCTTGCATCATCGTTTGCCACAGTGCGATTCCAGAAAACTGGAGGGTAGTGAATGTTGTGCCATTATTCAAGAAAGGCTACAAAGAAAAACCTGAGAACTATAGACCAGTAACCCTGTGGTGGATAAATTGCTCAAGAAGGTTCTGAGGTATAGGTTAGGAGTAGTCAGCATGGCTTTGAGATTGGGAAATCATGCCTCACTAATTTGTTAGAGTTCTTTGATGAAGTGACCACAAAGGTTGACGGAGTCTTTATGGATTTCAGTAAGGCCTTTGATCAGGTTTCACATGGTAGGCTGCTCTGGAAGGTTCGATCACATGGAATCCAGGGCGAGCTGGCAAATTGGAGGCACAATTGGCTTGATGGCAGGAAGCAGAGAGAAAAGTGAAAGGATGCTTGTCAGGCTGGAGGCCTGTGACTAGTGGCGTGTCTCAGGGATCGATGCTGGACCCATTACTATTTGTTATTTAGATCAATAATTTGGATGAGAATGTACAAGGCATGATTAGTAAGTTTGCTGATGACACGAAAATAGGCAGTATCATGGACAGCGAGGAAGGTTATCAGAAATTGCAGCAGGACCTTGATCAGCTGGGGGAGTGGGCTGAGCAAAGGCAAATGGAATTTAATCTAGATAAGTGTGAAATCTTGCATTTTGGAAAGTCAAATCAAGGTAGGAGTTTCATGATAAATGAGAGGGCCTTAAGGGGTGCAGTAGAACAGAGGGATCTTAGAGTTCAGGTGCACGGTTTTCTGAAAGTGGAGTCATAGGTAGACAGGGCAGTGAAGAAGGCTTCTGGCCTTCATCAGTCAGAGCATTGAGTATAAAACTTGAGAAATTATGTTGCAGTCAAACAGGATGTTGGTGAGGCCACACTTGGAGCACTGTGTTCAGTTTTGGTCACCTTGTTATCAGAAGATGTAATTAAACTGGAAAGAATGCAGAAGAAATTAGCAAGGATGTTGCTGAGATTCAATGATCTGAGTTACAGGGAGCGGTTGGACCAGCTCGCACTTCTTTCAGTAGAACATAGGAGACTGAGAGGTGGCCTTACAGAAGTGTATGAGATCATGAGAGGCATGGATAGGGTGAATGCAGTCAATCTTTTTCCCAGGGTTAGGGAATCAAGGAATAGTTCAAGGTTAGAAGGGAAAGAACCTGAGGGGCAACCTTTTTACACAGAGGGTGGTACAAATATGGAATGAGCTGCCAGCGAAAGTGGTTGAGGTGTGTACATTAACAACATTTAAAAGGCATTTGGACAAATATATGGACAGGAGAGGATTAGAAGGATATGGGCCAAGTGCAGGGAAATGGGGTTAGCGTGGGTGGACATTTTGGTCGACATGGACCAGTTTGGGCCAAAGGGCCTGTCTCCATGCTGTAGGACTCTATCACTCGAATAAACCCCAACCCATTCCAAACACTCTCATACATACATCCTCCCTATACACAATATCTTTTTTGTGGTGAGGTGTACTTGGAAACCCACATGTAGAGAAAATGCCCACTTGTGTTTAATCGCTTAGACCTTGGGTCACACATTCTTCTTGAACCCTTTTGCAGGGCAAGAGTACAACTTCCTTAAGATGGACCCGGAAGAGGTGGACTCCTTGGGGGAGACGTATGATTTCGATAGCATCATGCATTACGCCCGGAACACTTTCTCAAGGTTTGTACCCGCCTTCTGCCACTAAGGTTTCTCATTCGTAACAAACTGGAGGCTTTGCCTGCTGTTTTTCTTTGCGTCACAGATTGAGGTGAAGCCTGCTGTTAGATCCAGTAATGCAGGTCTATGTTGAAAGGTCACCTATTACAGGCCTGAGGCAGAGCTACAGTTTTCCCGAACGTAGGAAGTACTCAAAAGATTTGTATGAAAATGCAGACATCAGAAAGCAAAATTCAGGAGAATTGCAGATCCAATAAAAAGTAATCAGTTCCTCAGCAGACTGTTGTTTCTGTCAAATCTTGCCCTCCTCTTCATTCCACTTCCCTCAGCCCCTTCCCTCCTCCCCCGGCTCTTCCTTCTACCTCATCCTTGTCTTCTCCCTTGCTTTCCAAGCCCATGCCCCATTCTCTCTTTCTTCTATCTCCTCCCCTTCCTCATTCACCTTTTTGACCCAATCCATCTAATCCCCTCCCTCTCATCATTTCTGAATGAGTGCTGCACTGTCGAAGGGTCAACACTTTATGAGGGTGCTCCGCACTGTTGGAGGGTTAGTACTAAGGAAGTGCCGCACTGTCAGGTCAGTATTGAGGGAGTGCTGCATTCTCAGAGGGTCATTGTTGAGGGAGTACTGCACGATTGGAAGGATGATACTGAGGCACCACTGCAGAAATGCAGTTCTGAAGAAGCACTGTAATGCCAAAGAGCAATCCCTGAGAGAGCGTGGCATCGTCAGAGTGAAAGTATTGAGGGGGTGCTACGCTGCAGTGTGATAATAATGAGGAATCATTTCACCGTCAGCAAGATAGTATTGCAGAAGTGCTGTGTTACCGAAAACACTTGGATTTGAGGAAATATTGAAGTGTCATAATTCTTTGTTTCAATGTATATAAGTGACCTGGTGGCTAATTCAAAGCAGAGAAGATGAGGTTTCCTCACATCTGAGTCACAAGTTTCACTGTCCATTCATCAAACTGTTCTTTCGGGGATCTTGCTGTGCATTCTCCAAGCATATCTACTGTTCACGAGCATGTGACCGGCTGTGAAGTGCTCTGGGGTTTCTATTTGCAGTTTCCCAAAGGCATTTTACAATAATAAGCTCTTTCTTTGATGCTCATGCACAGTACAGTACGATTCTATCAGATATCCATTGTCCTGGAAGAGTCTTATCAGACAGGAAACCAAAGTATAATTCCCTTCCTCGGGTTTTTTACTCAGTTCACAATCTCTGCACAAAAAAATGATTCTTTTCTTGGTTTTGGGCTAGGATAAATAATTGTGATGCTTGAGTCCAGCATTGATGGAAACGTTTTATTTTTGTAATTCAGACATATCAATTGATTGGTCATCAGCTCCACCTTGTGTTTCACAATATCCTGAAAAGTTGGACCCAAATGTTTACAGCTTATCTCAGCTGCCCAACCAGCAGAAATATTTTCTCTCTGCTGGCTTCCCCAGGTAGATAAAGAATGTTGGGTCATTCAGAAAGCCCTCACTGAAGATGGATGCTCTCCCAATGTCTCCTTCAGAAAATGGAGGCGTCATCCAAAGTGCTGCCAAGACTTGGCCTTCCACTTAAATTACTCGGAGGACAGGGAAGCTATCCCATGGAGCAAGAGAACCAATGCACTGTTCACTGGTTGACACGTCCTAAAGCAGTGTGCTGCAGCTCAGCCTGGGTCAGGAGATGCCAGACCAACATTTACACCTATGCACATTTGTGGAAAGCCTTGAGGGTTATTTCTGGGACATTGAGACCAACACAGGTTGAGAGGCCTCCTGCTCTAGCACGCGCTGAACTTCCCAATTTCCATAAAGAACAGCACTGAGTGAAAATTAGCATGGCACACAGGACCTCAGTAAGAGCACAGGCATTCTTCTGAAAACCACATAGTGCCTATAAGCACACTCTTTGTACCCTGTAAGCCAACAAAAGTCCCACTTCTCAATGGCATACCTTCTAGTTGCCTACATTCATCATAGTGCACACTGGAGAGTGATTTGAGTGGTTTTGACCTTCCACAGAAAACCTAAGCAAGACTCAACCATATGAAGATGGGCTTGGGAAGATGTGCCTGCTTGCTGTGGAAATGGGACATGAAGAACAGCCGTCCAAGGCAGATCATAATGGATACTGAACGCATACTGAATCTGCCCTGACAGATACGTTCCTAGTGACATCACACCCACTCACCCTGTGTTTACTGATTACATTAGATTACCTACAGTATGGAAGCAGGCCCTTCGGCCCAACAAGTCCATACCGACCCTCCAAAGAGTAATCCACCCAGACCCTACCCTATATTTACTCCTGACTGATGCACCTGAACCTGACACTATGGGCAATTTAGCATGGCCAATTCACCCTAACCTGCACATCTTTTGGATTGTGGGAGGAAACCAGAGCGCATGGAGGAAATCCATGCAGACACATGGAGAATGTGCAAACTCCACACAGTCACCCGAGGCGGGAATTGAACCCAGGTCCCTGGTGCTGTGAGGCAGCAGTGCTCACCACTGAGCCACCGTGCCGCCCTGAAGCTGTTGAATAGATTATTTTTATCATTGATTTTGAATACAATTCCTTCCCATATTTATGAGTTAAAAAAAAAATCTTAATTGCTGGACAGTAGCTTGAACCTACTTTTCTTCATTTAAAGAATATGCAAGAGCAGCCCCTGCCAAAACAAATAGACTTTTTGCTTTGACTTATCCTGTCATAGTGGTTGTTGGTCATCTGAAGTGAATCCCTGCTGAGATAGTCCAGCTGGAAATGTTGGAGAAGGGCCCTCCTACTCAAAACTTACAGTCAGCAATGTTGTCAAGTTGGATAGAGTTCAAGAGCTGTTGCCCTGTAGAGCAGTTTGTCTTATGTCAGGATTCTGGTGCTGGAAGAGCACAGCAATTCAGGCAGCATCCGACGAGCAGCTTTTACCTTATGTCAGGATTGTCAGTTTTTTTTTGTTTCTGTTGTCTTGGCATATATAAGTATGTTTTATTTTCCTTATTATTTTTGGATGTGGCAAGTCCATCATTTGCTGCCTCTCCCTAATTGCCCTGACAAAGATGGTCATGAGCTGCCTCCTTGAACTGCTGCAGTCTATTTGGCGTAGACACACACACAGTGCAATTAGGGAGGATTTTGACCCAGCTGACAGTGAAAGACCGAAGTATATTTTTAAATCGGGACAGTGAGTGGCTTGGAGTGGAATTTACAGGGGGTGGTGTTCCCATGTGTCTACCGCCCTTGTCCTTCTAGATAGTAGTGGTCGTAGGTTTGGAAGGTGCTGTCTAAGAAGCTTTGGTGAGTTGCAGCAGTGCAACTTGTAGGTCACACACACTGCTGCTACTGAGCGTCGGTGGTGAAGGCAGTGAACATTATGGGTGATGGCTGGGGTGTCGATCGAGTAGGCTGCTTTGCCCTGGATGGTTTTGAGCTTCCTGAGTGTTGTTGGACCTTTACTCATCCAGGCAAGGCACTTTTGCCTGATATATGGTGGACAAGCTTTGGGGAGTTAGGAAGTGAGTTACTCACTACAAAATTCTCCGTCTCTGACTGATTCTTGCAGCTCCAGAATTTATATGGATAGTCTAGCTAGTTTCTAGTCAATTGTATTCCTGAGAGTGTTGACAGGAAGTGATTCAGCAGTGGTGATACCATTAAATATAAGGGGAGAATGCACTGGTGCCGTGCATTTTGAATTTTCACTTGCCATAAACTCTGAATAAGGCAACCAGAGAATTTCTTCTCAGCTATTGTCTTTACTGGTCTTGGGCCATGAGATGAAATTAAGTTTGTTTCGGAACACTGTCTTTCTCCCTCTTTCTCCTTGCCTGTCCAGAACCTTGACTTTGGCTCGTGATCTCTGACTGTCTTTTCCCTGGATTGCAGAGCTGTAGAACCCCAAACTCCTTCCAGCTCTTCCGTCTTCACAACTTCTTCAGGCAAAACATTAATTCTGCCACTGCTTCCTAATCGTATCTTTGGTTTCCCAATATGAATCAAAGAAACAAGAATACATGATCCCTGCTTGTTTTCAAAAGCCTTGAATTGTGGCTCCTTGGCTCAGTGAAACTGTACCATCTGCCTCTGGTATCTCACCAATTTATACACAAACTTGATTTTCAAAAGCTGGACGTGAGATTTTATGTTCCAAATTGGCCCAAGAGCTCTAGATTGACTTGCTTTTTTTTTAAACCCCTGACCTTTAAGGACCTTGCCAGGGTACCTAGCGTATTGTGTTCAGTTTTGGCTCTCTTACTAGAGGAGAGATACACCTCCACTGGAAGCTCCAAAGATTAAGAAGGTTGACTTGTGAGGGAGTGTTTGGCCAATATTCTTTGGAGATTCAAGGAATCTTGTTGAAACACATATGATTCTGAGGGCGTCTTTGCAAGGAGGATGCCGAGAGGAGGTTTCCCTTTGGATCAAGAACTCGGGAATACAGTTTAATCAGGGGTTCTCCACTTAAGGCAGAGAAAAGGAGATTTGTATGACTTAAGTTCTGGGTGAATGTATATATGTTTAGTC
Organism: Chiloscyllium plagiosum; assembly: GCF_004010195.1. Lineage (NCBI taxonomy): Eukaryota > Metazoa > Chordata > Chondrichthyes > Orectolobiformes > Hemiscylliidae > Chiloscyllium > Chiloscyllium plagiosum. The sequence continues at coordinate 15,537,059 of NC_057751.1, read as the reverse complement.
AAGTTTGTTTTGTGGGCTATCAGTATTGCAGAGCAGTCAGGCATGAGAAAATCTCTGAGCTGTACCCCTTGATAGCCTTGAATACAGGCATCAAGGAGTATGGAGCAAAGGTGGGTAAAAGTAAGCAAGTCAGTCACATTCCAGTTGCAAAGCAGAAAGGCTGAATGGCCTCCTATTGTTGCTAAAGTCTGACACAGAAGCCCATCCTGTTGTACATCAACTTCATTGTTGCCAGCCCTGAGTTGTCCCTTTGTGTTTTGGACCCCTCCAAATGGTTCCCTCCCTTTGAAGGGGCTGTCCTGCAGGAAGTGAACTTGAGTGTTGCGATCTTTGATTCAGATCCTGAACTGTTTGGCACGGCACACAGTGTGAAGGGTCATGTTGCAGTTTGAAGTTGCTCTTCACTTTGTCTCTTGCTGATTCTGGAGGGTAGGAGAGGGTTTAAAGTTTCCTTGAGACTGGGATGATGTGGGATGGAGGAGGGAGCTGGGAAATCTGTGCCTTTGCCAACTGTGACACGTGTCGTTCTGACTTTGAGAGCACTGAGGGCATCTGGCTGATGTTCAGCGAGAGTGTTTGACGAGCTTGTTTCATTTTTTATGTATATATTCCAGCGAGAAAGCATTCTACTTTATTACCGCAGATAATGTTCTTTGCCTTGCAGCATTCAAGAGAATCAGGTGTTTTCCATTGCTTTTTACTGTGACACATTTTGCCTCCACTTGACTTAATTGTAACCTCTATTTAACCTTTATCCTCGTGCCTTGATTGACAGATTAATGCGGATTAGGTTGAATTGAGCTGTGTGTGTTTCACTGTTAGAATGAAGCTGCCTCTTTTGCAGTATTACTCTATATTAACAAACCTGAACCCTGGGCTGAGCACAAATACAAATCAATCTCTGGGGTTCATTTCAAAAAGAATAGCATTGAAAATCTGGAAAGTGAATTTGAAATTGAACTAGCATTTGCACTTCAGTTAAACTGCAGTGCGCAACACTTCTCTCCATCACAACAAGCATTTCCAGCAGTATTGGAGAAGGTGCAATAAATAAAAAATGCTCGTGAAGGTGCTGCCAAAACTGGGAGGCTGTATCTATCAGGAAAGATAGAAGAGGGACCGTTCTTGTTGGCAGAAGGATCGAGAGCCAGAGGGCCAAAGAACCAATTGTGATGTGAGGAAAAGCATTTCTTAATGCAGCAGTTTGGAATTCATGGCCTCAGAGTGTGCTGGAGCAGGTTCAGTCGAAGCTTTCAAAGGGGAATTAAGCAGTGAACTGAAGAGAGGAAGTTGGCAAGGGAAAAGTGGAGCTAAACATCTGCCCTCGCTGAGGGCCAACATGGACACAACAGGCTGAATGGTCACCTTTTCTATTATAATCATTCTCTGATTGGACAGAGAAGGCAGAAGGGGTCACCCTCAGCAGTTCTTTAAGATTACGAAAGGATTTGATCAGGGAGATATCGGGAGATTAAAGCCAAGGACTATAAACATAAAGTAGGAAACAAAAGATAACCACATAATTACGGAGGCTAGAAATTGCTGGGAAAACTCAGCATGTCTGGTAGCATCTGTAGAGAGAAAATTGAGTTAATGTTTCTGGTCCAGTGACCTGCCTTCATAAGTGTTCAGAACTTTTAATGAAAGGTCATATTGTAGTGAATCAGCAGGTAAGCTGACAATGTTTGAAGCATCATCCCTCCAAGATAAGATATTGCTCATGAACAGTTGGTAGACGAAGCTGGCAGAGGCATTAACCAGGAGAGCTGGACAGTTCTGCTTCCTCAATCCAGTGCTTCCATCTGGCAGGTTTTCTCCTGGTATGTCAGCCAAGTGGCTGAAAGGATCAAAAATACAAGCAAAGAACTTGCATTTATATAGCGCCTTTGGAGATCTCAACACGTTCCAGTGCGTTTTGCAGCCTGATATATTGGCATTATTTAATGTCGGAGACTTGACAGCCCACTTGGCACACAGCAATCTGCCACATACTGCAGAATGCTCATGAATGATCAGATAGCTGTTGTAACAATACTAGTTGTGGAGCAGGAGATGGAGGAGAACCCACTTATTCTTTATTAAATAGTATAATGGATTCTTTCATCTAATTCTTAAAGGGACCTTGGTTTGATAGATCACCTGAACTGGGAGCAACTCGGAGAGTGTAACCTTCCTAACAGACTGTGACTCTTGCAATATTCCCTCAAACAGAATGTTCCCTCAGTATGATTCCTTTAACAGTGTATTGTTCTGTTAATAATGCTTCTCAACAATACAATCTTCCCTTGGACTGCTTAGTCGATGGTGCAACACTCCCGAAGTATTGTCTCTCTGCCAGTACAGTACCCCTTCAGTTTTGATCCCCTGACAGTGTTTCATTCCTTCATCACTGCTGCTCCAGTGGTACAACTTCACTGCTGCTCCAGTGGTACAACATTGCCTCCTCTGACATAATAGCACTCCCTCATCACCTACCCTCCAACAGTGCACCGTTCCCTCAGTCCTGATCTTCTCACAGTGCAGCACTCCCTCAGTACTGATCTTCTGACAGTGCAGCACTCCCTCAGTACTGACCCTCTAAATGCTCAACAGTCCCTCAATATTCCCTCTCCCACAACACGACACTTAGTATTTCACTTCTGCCAGTGCGACATTTTATCATCCCCCATCTTCATCTACCAATTGCATTCCTAGCTCCCTTTCCCCAGGTCCACCCTCCCTCCCATTTATCTCTCAGCCCCCTTGGGATCCCCAGCATTCCTGATGAAGAGCTTATACTCAAAACGTCAACTCTCCTGCTCCTTGGATGCTGCCTGACCGGCTGTGCTTTTCCAGCGTCACACTTTTTGACCAACATTTTATCAGTACTCTACTGAAGTGCCAGGCTTGATTTTGTGTTGGATTTCTGGAGTAGACCTTGGATTCACAACATTCAAATACAAAGGCCAGCATGCTGCCTGCGCCTTAACTGGGAATGCAAATCCTGGAGATTGACAGGATTGCATGATGCCTGAAGTTTGCACATTCTGGATATGGTATCTGGATTTTCTAACTGCAAGAAAGTTCAGTTGAACAGGTAGTCTGAGAATGAGCATTGACAGGGGATTGACTTACAGCTGAGTTTAGCCCCGTTCCCACCTGCTGAATGGATGCTGTGAGGTAATTACAAGGATTACACTTGGTGATCAGAAGCAGGAAACCAAGTTGACTTTACCCCCGTGGCTTCTGTCCTCTTAGGGTAACTGAGTGGAGGCCTTTGAACTGCTCCTGCTTGAAGATATTAGTATGAAATTCAACCTTGAAGTGTCCAGTCCTTCTTGAGCGTGGGTTTACCTTCACCGTGGCATTCACTGAGCTTCAGACTCCCCATGCTAGCCACGCCACCCACCATTTCCCTGAGGCTGTTAGCACGTGCGCAGGGAACGTCTACTGTCTCAATACTGGGTGGGTGGATTGTGACAGGAGTTGGTGCTCCAGAGTGCCCGCTCACCCAGTGACTGCTCTATCCTCCATATTTTCATGCACCTGCCCCGCACCTGTGGCATGGTCCTGCACAAGGGAGGACTCGAAGAATGTCACGGAGGGTGGCACAGCTGTCATGGTTGAATAGCTCGCAAGAAACACAAGCTTTGGGCCGTGTGTGTGAGCCTTGCAGATGAGTAGTAGGTTGGGTGAAGGAATGTGAGATGTGTGTCATGATTGAGAAGAAAAGGTTGATGGGTGAGTGAGACAGGACTGGGACATGTGTGAGTCCAGTGATGCCCAAGATGCACTGCCCTTGCCAGCTTGTCTGACGCCATTCAATTTTTTGAGGCAGTACATCCAGGGCAGTTGCCTGTTCCCACTGCCTTCAGCCTGGCCTTCTGCGACTCTCAGTATTCTGCTGACAAGAATATAAGCAGATCATTCCTTCAGTGCGGGTTCACTGATAAATGATAATTAACACAATAGCACCCAGAGTGGGCAATTATATTCTGCAGCTTTTCAGCGTGTCTTTTTTTTTTAAAGAATCCACCATGTTTTGATTTGTTAGAAGCTCACTATTGGCCGGAATGCACAGATGTGGAGAGGAACCCATTTCCCCACTTTGTGCCTCTTCTAACAATCGAACTGCTGCAGAAATTTTTTATTAACTTCTTATGGCAGACCAGGGAACATGTGTTGAACCAGTTACTTCCCAGCTTTGGCCAGGAACAAGTACAAAGTAAATCAGAGTATCTCCTCCTCTCCCATCCCTTAGTCACCGCCCCCTCCTTCCATCCCTCAGTTTCCCTCCCTCCTCCCATCCCTTAGTCACCCTCCCCTTTATACGCATCCCTCAGTCTCCCTCCCCTCCACTCCCATTCCCCTGCCTTTCCACAGAATTATCTTTATTTCTGGCTTTCTTCCTCCACTCCTCTTCCTAAGTCTCTGCATCCTATTCCTTGTCCCTAAATCTCTCCCTCCAACATTGCTGTCTGTGTTTTTCTCCCACTCATCACTCAATCTGTATTCATCCATCTTCCCTTTATCTTTTGCCTCCAACTCCATTTCCTCAAACCCTTTCTCTCCAACTCCCTTTTCCTCAGGCTCTCTCCCTTTGATTCCCTTTCCTCAGTCTCTCTAATTTCCTTACCATTCCTGGACCATTGAATATTGAGGGGAGACATAATAAAAGTATATAACATCATGAGTGGCATGGATAGGATGAATAACCAAGGTCTTTTATCCCAGGGTATGGGAGTCCAAAACTGGAGGGCACCGGTTTAAGGTGAGGGAGAAAGACTGAGAAGGCACCTAAGAGGCACCTTTTTCACGTAGAAAATGAGCTACCAGGGGAAGTGGTCGAAATTGGTACAATTACAACATCTAAAAGGCACCTGGATGAGTACATGAACAGGAAGGATTTACAGAGATATGGGCTAAATGCTGACAAATGGGACGAGATTAATTTAGAATATATTGTCACGTGGATGAATTGAATGAAGGGTCTGTTTCTGTGCGGTACATCTCTATGACTTTATAAACTCGCATCATTCAGTCTTACTGTCTCCAGCTTCCCATTGACCATGTTTGCTCCGAATGTACTCCCAGCATATTGACAATTGGCAATCTGAGTGACCCAACCATTTGGTTCAGGTCATCTCTTCTCATGTTGGATCTGTCAATTGCCTGAGCACACAGTTTGGGTTCCAACTGACTAACTGACAAGTGTTTTTCTCTCCAGGGGAATTTTCCTCGATACTATCCTTCCTCGGTACGATGAGAATGGTGTCCGGCCCCCAATAGGACAGCGGACGCGACTAAGCAAGGGAGATATCAGCCAGGCTCGCAAGCTGTACAGATGCCCAGGTAAGATAGGCTGCGGGGTGGTGTGAATGTGGAATAACCCCGTACAGTGACAGCCTGAGCAGGGCTAGTTGCTGAAAGATTCACCAACCTCTTTCTAAGTCTCCGCATCCCACTCCTTGTTCCTAAAACTCTCCCTCCACCATTACTGTCTTTGTTGGGCAAGAGCAGAACCAGAGGCAGACAAATCACAGTCCCCAAGAAATCTAGTTGGGGATTCTAGAAGGAACCCCTTCAGCCAGAGGGCGGGAAAACTTTCATTCACTCTGCAAACAGTTAGGATCTAGTCTGTACTATCTGGGAGTGTGATGGAGGCAGAATCAACGATGACTTTCAAAAGGAAATGATAATTATTCGAAGAGAAACAGTTTGCAGTGTTACGGGGGGACAGATGAGTGGAACCAGGTGATTTTCTGTTGCAGAGAGCCAGCATTGACACAACTGTGCAAGTGGCCTCTTCCTGAGCTGCAATCATTCTGAGCTTACAGCTGTCACATCTGATCCCTATTCTGCCCTCACGCGATCTATGCGATCTTTAACACAGATCCCCGAGCAGCAGAATGGTCTGCCGACAGTACCACGGGTGATCATTCCACCGAGGTAAACACATGAAAAGACGTACTGGCAGTGGTGGGGTTTCGGGGTTGGTGGTGAAGGGTTTATCTCCTTCTTGACAGCACAACCCCCTTTGTCCTCTCGTCCCTTCTTGAGCTCTGAGCTGCTCGTCGTCTCACAGCAGTGGTAACAGAACATGAGATCCTGCTTTCAGATGTTGCATGATGCAAACCAGCTGTGCTCTGACATCTCTAGGTGAAACCTGATACTCAAAAGATTAGATGAAGGATGCGTGCTGAGTACGTTCAGTGTTTGCACACTCTTGTTCTTTCAGCTGACAAAGCATACCCTTCTTACAGACTATCTTCACAATGCGTGGTGGGGGAATCGTTTCTTCTGTGTACACTCAGATGGGCGGCAAGAGGAATAGGGTCATACGACATTCATATACACACACATTTACACATGTGTATAAGGTCACGAAGCATTCAGAGTGTGACTGGCATCTTATCTTAGCTCAGGTTTGCAAAGGTGGGTCAAAGTCCTGTGATATAGCACACACAATGTACTGAGGAAGTATGGCATAACTGAAGGTGCGATTGGCTGGATGGGATATTGACCTGAGGATCCTGTCTGTGAGAGACCTGTTTGAATCAATGTTAAAAGACCCATGCAGGGTCTGAAAAAGGAACAAGTTGTTTCTCTGATCTGTTGGCCAGCATTCGCCACACCCATCCCATCCAAATGTTAACCATTGAAGCGACAATACTGTTTTGGGAGAGCAGTGCAGAATCTACGTTCGGGTTTCTGCTTGTCAAGGGTCTCCAGGAGGGAAAAAGGAAAGGCAAAGTTGGGCCATCAAATTCAAATGTGCTGGGAATAGTCTAGGAATGTAAGTTTATATAGGACATGCAGCACAGAAACAGGCCATTTATCCCAACTATTCCCTGCCGGTGTGTTAACTGCATTTGTGCTCTACTGTAAATCCATCCTCTTAACCCTCTATTCCCTCTCCCTCTTATATGTATCAATCTCCCTCTCAAATACACCCATATCATTCACTTAAGCAATTCCATGCCCCGCTCTCTGGCTGAAGGGGTTCCTTCTAGAATTCCCAATTGGATTTCTTGGGGACTGTGATTTGACTGCCTCTGGTTCTGCTCTTCCTCAACAAGAGGAAACATTCCCTGTATCCACTCATAGAGTCATAGAGATGTACAGCACGGAACCAGACCCATCGGTCCAACCCGTCCATGCCGACCAGGTATCCCAACCCAATCTAGTCCCACCTGCCAGAACCCGGCCCGTATCCCTCCAAACCCTTCCTATTCATATACCCATCCAAATGCCTCTTAAATGTTGCAATTGTACCAACTTCCACCACTTCCTCTGGCAGCTCATTCCATACATGCACCATCCTCTGCGTAAAAAAGTTGCCCCTTAGGTCTCTTTTATATCTTTCCACTCTCACCCTAAACCTATGCCCTCTAGTTCTGGGCTCCCCCACCCCAGGGAAAAGACTTTGTCTATTTATCCTATCCATGCCCCTCATAATTTTGTAAACCTCTGTAAGGTCACCCCTCAGCCTCCGACGCTCCAGGGAAAACAGCCCCAGCCTGTTCAGCCTCTCCCTGTAGCTCAAATCCTCCAACCCTGGCAACATCCTTGTA